>NW_028328314.1:0-172623 GCF_048544385.1 Mastigoproctus giganteus | reverse complement strand
CTTTATTCACGTAGATAAACTGGTAAACACTTCGACTTTAAAGAAATCCTCGAAAATAAAATTGATATTCCATATGAGGTCATATTCCCATAGTAAAGCATTGGAGTGATTTTTCTGGAAAAAACTCATTTAATTTCAGGTCGTTCTTTAAAAAAAGGGCCTAGTTTACTTAATTCCCGCAGATATAGATGGAAACACATGGTTTTTATAGAAATCCTTCACATGAAGTAAGTGAATCGACATGGTATTACATTCCCATAGTAAAGTATAGGGAGGATTCCCATAGGAGACAAGGAAAATCAGTGTCTTATTAAAATTAATTTCTGCTGAAAGCTTGATGATAATATGTTAATTTACGGATAAATATGCTATATTACATGTTTAATCAGTTTTATGATCGAAATCCTTGAATATTATTTCAAATGAGATTGGAGTCAAAAATGGCAAAATCAAAGATTTTCGTTCGAAATTGTAGAAAATGCTACACTTTTTCTAGTGTCGTTTTGTGTTCCATAGATAAGCATTGAAAATAATTCTTTCTTCAATAACTCAATTACTATCCATTATTTCTCGACAAAAATTAGCCAATTAACGTATCTAACCTAGATTTAATAGAAAACACTTCGTTTTTAACGAAAGCTTCGAAAATAAAAACGATATTCCATATGAGGTCATATTCCCATAGTAAAGCATTGGAGTGATTTTTCTGGAAAAAACTCATTTAATTTCAGGTCTTTCTTTAAAAAAAGGGGCTAGATTACTTAATTCACGCAGATATAGATGGAAACAATTGGTTTTTATAGAAATGCTTCATATGAAGTAAGTGAATCGACATGGTATTTCATTCCCATAGTAAAGCATAGGGAGGATTCCCATAGGAAAGCATAGGGGTGAATTGTAATCGAAAAAACTCACTTAATTTCCGTTCGTTCTCTACAAATTCTGGTAGATTTACTTTATTCACGTAGATAAACTGGTAAACACTTCGACTTTAACGAAATCCTCGAAAATAAAATTAATATTCCATATGAGGTCATATTCCCATAGTAAAGCATTGGAGTGATTTTTCTGGAAAAAAACTCATTTAATTTCAGTTCTTTCTTTAAAAAAGGGGCTAGATTACTTAATTCACGCAGATATAGATGGAAACAATTGGTTTTTATAGAAATCCTTCATATGAAGTAAGTGAATCGACATGGTATTTCATTCCCATAGTAAAGTATAGGGTGGATTCCCATAGGAAAGCATAGGAGTGAATTGTGCTCGAAAAAACTCACTTAATTTCCGTTCTTTCTCTACAAAATCTGGTAGATTTACTTTATTCACGTAGATAAACTGGTAAACACTTCGACTTTAACGAAATCCTCGAAAATAAAATTGATATTCCATATGAGGTCATATTCCCATAGTAAAGCATTGGAGTGATTTTTCTGGAAAAAACTCATTTAATTTCAGGTCGTTCTTTAAAAAAAGGGGCTAGATTACTTAATTCACGCAGATATAGATGGAAACAATTGGTTTTTATAGAAATCCTTCATATGAAGTAAGTGAATCGACATGGTATTTCATTCCCATAGTAAAGCATAGGGAGGATTCCCATAGGAAAGCATAGGGGTGAATTGTAATCGAAAAAACTCACTTAATTTCCGTTCGTTCTCGACAAAATCTGGTAGATTTACTTTATTCACGTAGATAAACTGGTAAACACTTCGACTTTAACGAAATCCTCGAAAATAAAATTGATATTCCATATGAGGTCATATTCCCATAGTAAAGCATTGGAGTGATTTTTCTGGAAAAAACTCATTTAATTTCAGGTCGTTCTTTAAAAAAAGGGGCTAGATTACTTAATTCACGCAGATATAGATGGAAACACTTGGTTTTTATAGAAATCCTTCACATGAAGTAAGTGAATCGACATGGTATTTTATTCCCATAGTAAATCATAGGGTGGATTCCCATAGGAAAGCATAGGAGTGAATTGTGCTCGAGAAAACTCACTTAATTTCCGTTCTTTCTCTACAAAATCTGGTAGATTTACTTTATTCACGTAGATAAACTGGTAAACACTTCGACTTTAAAGAAATCCTCGAAAATAAAATTGATATTCCATATGAGGTCATATTCCCATAGTAAAGCATTGGAGTGATTTTTCTGGAAAAAACTCATTTAATTTCAGGTCGTTCTTTAAAAAAAGGGCCTAGTTTACTTAATTCCCGCATATATAGATGGAAACACATGGTTTTTATAGAAATCCTTCACATGAAGTAAGTGAATCGACATGGTATTACATTCCCATAGTAAAGTATAGGGAGGATTCCCATAGGAAAGCATAGGAGTGAATTGTGCTCGAAAAAACTCACTTAATTTCCGTTCTTTCTCTACAAAATCTGGTAGATTTACTTTGTTCACGTAGATAAACTGGTAAACACTTCGACTTTAACGAAATCCTCGAAAATAAAATTGATATTCCATATGAGGTCATATTCCCATAGTAAAGCATTGGAGTGATTTTTCTGGAAAAAACTCATTTAATTTCAGGTCGTTCTTTAAAAAAAGGGCCTAGTTTACTTAATTCCCGCAGATATAGATGGAAACACATGGTTTTTATAGAAATCCTTCACATGAAGTAAGTGAATCGACATGGTATTACATTCCCATAGTAAAGTATAGGGAGGATTCCCATAGGAGACAAGGAAAATCAGTGTCTTATTAAAATTAATTTCTGCTGAAAGCTTGATGATAATATGTTAATTTACGGATAAATATGCTATATTACATGTTTAATCAGTTTTATGATCGAAATCCTTGAATATTATTTCAAATGAGATTGGAGTCAAAAATGGCAAAATCAAAGATTTTCGTTCGAAATTGTAGGAAATGCTGCACTTTTTCTAGTGTCGTTTTGTGTTCCATAGATAAGCATTGAAAATAATTCTTTCTTCAATAACTCAATTACTATCCATTATTTCTCGACAAAAATTAGCCAATTAACGTATCTAACCTAGATTTAATAGAAAACACTTCGCTTTTAACGAAAGCTTCGAAAATAAAAACGATATTCCATATGAGGTCATATTCCCATAGTAAAGCATTGGAGTGATTTTTCTGGAAAAACTCATTTAATTTCAGGTCTTTCTTTAAAAAAAGGGGCTAGATTACTTAATTCACGCAGATATAGATGGAAACAATTGGTTTTTATAGAAATCCTTCATATGAAGTAAGTGAATCGACATGGTATTTCATTCCCATAGTAAAGCATAGGGAGGATTGCCATAGGAAAGCATAGGGGTGAATTGTAATCGAAAAAACTCACTTAATTTCAGTTCGTTCTCTACAAAATCTGGTAGATTTACTTTATTCACGTAGATAAACTGGTAAACACTTCGACTTTAACGAAATCCTCGAAAATAAAATTAATATTCCATATGAGGTCATATTCCCATAGTAAAGCATTGGAGTGATTTTTCTGGAAAAAACTCATTTAATTTCAGGTCTTTCTTTAAAAAAAGGGGCTAGATTACTTAATTCACGCAGATATAGATGGAAACAATTGGTTTTTATAGAAATCCTTCATATGAAGTAAGTGAATCGACATGGTATTTCATTCCCATAGTAAAGCATAGGGAGGATTCCCATAGGAAAGCATAGGGGTGAATTGTAATCGAAAAAACTCACTTAATTTCCGTTCTTTCTCGACAAAATCTGGTAGATTTACTTTATTCACGTAGATAAACTGGTAAACACTTCGACGTTAACGAAATCCTCGAAAATAAAATTGATATTCCATATGAGGTCATATTCCCATAGTAAAGCATTGGAGTGATTTTTCTGGAAAAAACTCATTTAATTTCAGGTCGTTCTTTAAAAAAAGGGCCTAGTTTACTTAATTCCCGCAGATATAGATGGAAACACATGGTTTTTATAGAAATCCTTCACATGAAGTAAGTGAATCGACATGGTATTACATTCCCATAGTAAAGTATAGGGAGGATTCCCATAGGAAAGCATAGGAGTGAATTCTGATCGAAAAAACTCACTTAATTTCCGTTCTTTCTCTACAAAATCTGGTAGATTTACTTTATTCACGTAGATAAACTGGTAAACACTTCGACTTTAACGAAATCCTCGAAAATAAAATTGATATTCCATATGAGGTCATATTCCCATAGTAAAGCATTGGAGTGATTTTTCTGGAAAAAACTCATTTAATTTCAGGTCGTTCTTTAAAAAAAGGGCCTAGTTTACTTAATTCCCGCAGATATAGATGGAAACACATGGTTTTTATAGAAATCCTTCACATGAAGTAAGTGAATCGACATGGTATTACATTCCCATAGTAAAGCATAGGGAGGTTTGCCATAGGAAAGCATAGGGGTGAATTGTAATCGAAAAAACTCACTTAATTTCAGTTCGCTCTCTACAAAATCTGGTAGATTTACTTTATTCACGTAGATAAACTGGTAAACACTTCGACTTTAACGAAATCCTCGAAAATAAAATTAATATTCCATATGAGGTCATATTCCCATAGTAAAGCATTGGAGTGATTTTTCTGGAAAAAACTCATTTAATTTCAGGTCTTTCTTTAAAAAAAGGGGCTAGATTACTTAATTCACGCAGATATAGATGGAAACAATTGGTTTTTATAGAAATCCTTCATATGAAGTAAGTGAATCGGCATGGTATTTCATTCCCATAGTAAAGCATAGGGAGGATTCCCATAGGAAAGCATAGGGGTGAATTGTAATCGAAAACACTCACTTAATTTCCGTTCGTTCTCTACAAAATCTGGTAGATTTACTTTATTCACGTAGATAAACTGGTAAACACTTCGACTTTAACGAAATCCTCGAAAATAAAATTAATATTCCATATGAGGTCATATTCCCATAGTAAAGCATTGGAGTGATTTTTCTGGAAAAAACTCATTTAATTTCAGGTCTTTCTTTAAAAAAAGGGGCTAGATTACTTAATTCACGCAGATATAGATGGAAACAATTGGTTTTTATAGAAATCCTTCATATGAAGTAAGTGAATCGACATGGTATTTCATTCCCATAGTAAAGCATAGGGAGAATTCCCATAGGAAAGCATAGGGGTGAATTGTAATCGAAAAAACTCACTTAATTTCCGTTCGTTCTCTACAAAATCTGGTAGATTTACTTTATTCACGTAGATAAACTGGTAAACACTTCGACTTTAACGAAATCCTCGAAAATAAAATTAATATTCCATATGAGGTCATATTCCCATAGTAAAGCATTGGAGTGATTTTTCTGGAAAAAACTCATTTAATTTCAGATCTTTCTTTAAAAAAAAGGGGCTAGATTACTTAATTCACGCAGATATAGATGGAAACAATTGGTTTTTATAGAAATCCTTCATATGAAGTAAGTGAATCGACATGGTATTTCATTCCCATAGTAAAGCATAGGGTGGATTCCCATAGGAAAGCATAGGAGTGAATTGTGCTCGAAAAAACTCACTTAATTTCCGTTCTTTCTCTACAAAATCTGGTAGATTTACTTTATTCACGTAGATAAACTGGAAAACACTTCGACTTTAAAGAAATCCTCGAAAATAAAATTGATATTCCATATGAGGTCATATTCCCATAGTAAAGCATTGGAGTGATTTTTCTGGAAAAAACTCATTTAATTTCAGGTCGTTCTTTAAAAAAAGGGCCTAGTTTACTTAATTCCCGCAGATATAGATGGAAACACATGGTTTTTATAGAAATCCTTCACATGAAGTAAGTGAATCGACATGGTATTACATTCCCATAGTAAAGTATAGGGAGGATTCCCATAGGAGACAAGGAAAATCAGTGTCTTATTAAAATTAATTTCTGCTGAAAGCTTGATGATAATATGTTAATTTACGGATAAATATGCTATATTACATGTTTAATCAGTTTTATGATAGAAATCCTTGAATATTATTTCAAATGAGATTGGAGTCAAAAATGGCAAAATCAAAGATTTTCGTTCGAAATTGTAGAAAATGCTGCACTTTTTCTAGTGTCGTTTTGTGTTCCATAGATAAGCATTGAAAATAATTCTTTCTTCAATAACTCAATTACTATCCATTATTTCTCGACAAAAATTAGCCAATTAACGTATCTAACCTAGATTTAATAGAAAACACTTCGTTTTTAACGAAAGCTTCGAAAATAAAAACGATATTCCATATGAGGTCATATTCCCATAGTAAAGCATTGGAGTGATTTTTCTGGAAAAAACTCATTTAATTTCAGGTCTTTCTTTAAAAAAAGGGGCTAGATTACTTAATTCACGCAGATATAGATGGAAACAATTGGTTTTTATAGAAATCCTTCATATAAAGTAAGTGAATCGACATGGTATTTCATTCCCATAGTAAAGCATAGGGAGGATTCCCATAGGAAAGCATAGGGGTGAATTGTAATCGAAAAAACTCACTTAATTTCCGTTCGTTCTCTACAAAATCTGGTAGATTTACTTTATTCACGTAGATAAACTGGTAAACACTTCGACTTTAACGAAATCCTCGAAAATAAAATTAATATTCCATATGAGGTCATATTCCCATAGTAAAGCATTGGAGTGATTTTTCTGGAAAAAACTCATTTAATTTCAGGTCTTTCTTTAAAAAAAGGGGCTAGATTACTTAATTCACGCAGATATAGATGGAAACAATTGGTTTTTATAGAAATCCTTCATATGAAGTAAGTGAATCGACATGGTATTTCATTCCCATAGTAAAGCATAGGGAGGATTCCCATAGGAAAGAATAGGGGTGAATTGTAATCGAAAAAACTCACTTAATTTCCGTTCGTTCTCTACAAAATCTGGTAGATTTACTTTATTCACGTAGATAAACTGGTAAACACTTCGACTTTAACGAAATCCTCGAAAATAAAATTGATATTCCATATGAGGTCATATTCCAATAGTAAAGCATTGGAGTGATTTTTCTGGAAAAAACTCATTTAATTTCAGGTCGTTCTTTAAAAAAAGGGCCTAGTTTACTTAATTCCCGCAGATATAGATGGAAACACATGGTTTTTATAGAAATCCTTCACATGAAGTAAGTGAATCGACATGGTATTACATTCCCATAGTAAAGTATAGGGAGGATTCCCATAGGAGACAAGGAAAATCAGTGTCTTATTAAAATTAATTTCTGCTGAAAGCTTGATGATAATATGTTAATTTACGTATAAATATGCTATATTACATGTTTAATCAGTTTTATGATCGAAATCCTTGAATATTATTTCAAATGAGATTGGAGTCAAAAATGGCAAAATCAAAGATTTTCGTTCGAAATTGTAGAAAATGCTGCACTTTTTCTAGTGTCGTTTTGTGTTCCATAGATAAGCATTGAAAATAATTCTTTCTTCAATAACTCAATTACTATCCATTATTTCTCGACAAAAATTAGCCAATTAACGTATCTAACCTAGATTTAATAGAAAACACTTCGATTTTAACGAAAGCTTCGAAAATAAAAACGATATTCCATATGAGGTCATATTCCCATAGTAAAGCATTGGAGTGATTTTTCTGGAAAAAACTCATTTAATTTCAGGTCTTTCTTTAAAAAAAGGGGCTAGATTACTTAATTCACGCAGATATAGATGGAAACAATTGGTTTTTATAGAAATCCTTCATATGAAGTAAGTGAATCGACATGGTATTTCATTCCCATAGTAAAGCATAGGGAGGATTGCCATAGGAAAGCATAGGGGTGAATTGTAATCGAAAAAACTCACTTAATTTCAGTTCGTTCTCTACAAAATCTGGTAGATTTACTTTATTCACGTAGATAAACTGGTAAACACTTCGACTTTAACGAAATCCTCGAAAATAAAATTAATATTCCATATGAGGTCATATTCCCATAGTAAAGCATTGGAGTGATTTTTCTGGAAAAAACTCATTTAATTTCAGGTCTTTCTTTAAAAAAAGGGGCTAGATTACTTAATTCACGCAGATATAGATGGAAACAATTGGTTTTTATAGAAATCCTTCATATGAAGTAAGTGAATCGACATGGTATTTCATTCCCATAGTAAAGCATAGGGAGGATTCCCATAGGAAAGTATAGGGGTGAATTGTAATCGAAAAAACTCACTTAATTTCCGTTCGTTCTCTACAAAATTTGGTAGATTTACTTTATTCACGTAGATAAACTGGTAAACACTTCGACTTTAACGAAATCCTCGAAAATAAAATTGATATTCCATATGAGGTCATATTCCCATAGTAAAGCATTGGAGTGATTTTTCTGGAAAAAACTCATTTAATTTCAGGTCGTTCTTTAAAAAAAGGGCCTAGTTTACTTAATTCCCGCAGATATAGATGGAAACACATGGTTTTTATAGAAATCCTTCACATGAAGTAAGTGAATCGACATGGTATTACATTCCCATAGTAAAGCATAGGGAGGATTCCCATAGGAAAGCATAGGAGTGAATTCTGATCGAAAAAACTCACTTAATTTCCGTTCTTTCTCTACAAAATCTGGTAGATTTACTTTATTCACGTAGATAAACTGGTAAACGCTTCGACTTTAACGAAATCCTCGAAAATAAAATTGATATTCCATATGAGGTCATATTCCCATAGTAAAGCATTGGAGTGATTTTTCTGGAAAAAACTCATTTAATTTCAGGTCGTTCTTTAAAAAAACGGGGCTAGATTACTTAATTCACGCAGATATAGATTGAAACACATGGTTTTTATAGAAATCCTTCACATGAAGTAAGTGAATCGACATGGTATTACATTCCCATAGTAAAGTATAGGGAGGATTCCCATAGGAGACAAGGAAAATCAGTGTCTTATTAAAATTAATTTCTGCTGAAAGCTTGATGATAGTATGTTAATTTACGTATAAATATGCTATATTACATGTTTAATCAGTTTTATGATCGAAATCCTTGAATATTATTTCAAATGAGATTGGAGTCAAAAATGGCAAAATCAAAGATTTTCGTTCGAAATTGTAGAAAATGCTACACTTTTTCTAGTGTCGTTTTGTGTTCCATAGATAAGCATTGAAAATAATTCTTTCTTCAATAACTCAATTACTATCCATTATTTCTCGACAAAAATTAGCCAATTAACGTATCTAACCTAGATTTAATAGAAAACACTTCGTTTTTAACGAAAGCTTCGAAAATAAAAACGATATTCCATATGAGGTCATATTCCCATAGTAAAGCATTGGAGTGATTTTTCTGGAAAAACCCATTTAATTTCAGGTCTTTCTTTAAAAAAAGGGGCTAGATTACTTAATTCACGCAGATATAGATGGAAACAATTGGTTTTTATAGAAATCCTTCATATGAAGTAAGTGAATCGACATGGTATTTCATTCCCATAGTAAAGCATAGGGAGGATTGCCATAGGAAAGCATAGGGGTGAATTGTAATCGAAAAAACTCACTTAATTTCAGTTCGTTCTCTACAAAATCTGGTAGATTTACTTTATTCACGTAGATAAACTGGTAAACACTTCGACTTTAACGAAATCCTCGAAAATAAAATTAATATTCCATATGAGGTCATATTCCCATAGTAAAGCATTGGAGTGATTTTTCTGGAAAAAACTCATTTAATTTCAGGTCTTTCTTTAAAAAAAGGGGCTAGATTACTTAATTCACGCAGATATAGATGGAAACAATTGGTTTTTATAGAAATCCTTCATATGAAGTAAGTGAATCGACATGGTATTTCATTCCCATAGTAAAGCATAGGGAGGATTCCCATAGGAAAGCATAGGGGTGAATTGTAATCGAAAAAACTCACTTAATTTCCGTTCGTTCTCTACAAAATCTGGTAGATTTACTTTATTCACGTAGATAAACTGGTAAACACTTCGACTTTAACGAAATCCTCGAAAATAAAATTAATATTCCATATGAGGTCATATTCCCATAGTAAAGCATTGGAGTGATTTTTCTGGAAAAAACTCATTTAATTTCAGGTCTTTCTTTAAAAAAAGGGGCTAGATTACTTAATTCACGCAGATATAGATGGAAACAATTGGTTTTTATAGAAATCCTTCATATGAAGTAAGTGAATCGACATGGTATTTCATTCCCATAGTAAAGTATAGGGTGGATTCCCATAGGAAAGCATAGGAGTGAATTGTGCTCGAAAAAACTCACTTAATTTCCGTTCTTTCTCTACAAAATCTGGTAGATTTACTTTATTCACGTAGATAAACGGGTAAACACTTCGACTTTAACGAAATCCTCGAAAATAAAATTGATATTCCATATGAGGTCATATTCCCATAGTAAAGCATTGGAGTGATTTTTCTGGAAAAAACTCATTTAATTTCAGGTCGTTCTTTAAAAAAAGGGGCTAGATTACTTAATTCGCGCAGATATAGATGGAAACAATTGGTTTTTATAGAAATCCTTCATATGAAGTAAGTGAATCGACATGGTATTTCATTCCCATAGTAAAGCATAGGGAGGATTCCCATAGGAAAGCATAGGGGTGAATTGTAATCGAAAAAACTCACTTAATTTCCGTTCGTTCTCGACAAAATCTGGTAGATTTACTTTATTCACGTAGATAAACTGGTAAACACTTCGACTTTAACGAAATCCTCGAAAATAAAATTGATATTCCATATGAGGTCATATTCCCATAGTAAAGCATTGGAGTGATTTTTCTGGAAAAAACTCATTTAATTTCAGGTCGTTCTTTAAAAAAAGGGCCTAGTTTACTTAATTCCCGCAGATATAGATGGAAACACATGGTTTTTATAGAAATCCTTCACATGAAGTAAGTGAATCGACATGGTATTACATTCCCATAGTAAAGTATAGGGAGGATTCCCATAGGAGACAAGGAAAATCAGTGTCTTATTAAAATTAATTTCTGCTGAAAGCTTGATGATAATATGTTAATTTACGGATAAATATGCTATATTACATGTTTAATCAGTTTTATGATCGAAATCCTTGAATATTATTTCAAATGAGATTGGAGTCAAAAATGGCAAAATCAAAGATTTTCGTTCGAAATTGTAGAAAATGCTGCACTTTTTCTAGTGTCGTTTTGTGTTCCATAGATAAGCATTGAAAATAATTCTTTCTTCAATAACTCAATTACTATCCATTATTTCTCGACAAAAATTAGCCAATTAACGTATCTAACCTAGATTTAATAGAAAACACTTCGTTTTTAACGAAAGCTTCGAAAATAAAAACGATATTCCATATGAGGTCATATTCCCATAGTAAAGCATTGGAGTGATTTTTCTGGAAAAAACTCATTTAATTTCAGGTCTTTCTTTAAAAAAAGGGGCTAGATTACTTAATTCACGCAGATATAGATGGAAACAATTGGTTTTTATAGAAATCCTTCATATGAAGTAAGTGAATCGACATGGTATTTCATTCCCATAGTAAAGCATAGGGAGGATTCCCATAGGAAAGCATAGGGGTGAATTGTAATCGAAAAAACTCACTTAATTTCCGTTCGTTCTCGACAAAATCTGGTAGATTTACTTTATTCACGTAGATAAACTGGTAAACACTTCGACTTTAACGAAATCCTCGAAAATAAAATTGATATTCCATATGAGGTCATATTCCCATAGTAAAGCATTGGAGTGATTTTTCTGGAAAAAACTCATTTAATTTCAGGTCGTTCTTTAAAAAAAGGGGCTAGATTACTTAATTCACGCAGATATAGATGGAAACACTTGGTTTTTATAGAAATCCTTCACATGAAGTAAGTGAATCGACATGGTATTTCATTCCCATAGTAAATCATACGGTGGATTCCCATAGGAAAGCATAGGAGTGAATTGTGCTCGAAAAAACTCACTTAATTTCCGTTCTTTCTCTACAAAATCTGGTAGATTTACTTTATTCACGTAGATAAACTGGTAAACACTTCGACTTTAAAGAAATCCTCGAAAATAAAATTGATATTCCATATGAGGTCATATTCCCATAGTAAAGCATTGGAGTGATTTTTCTGGAAAAAACTCATTTAATTTCAGGTCGTTCTTTAAAAAAAGGGCCTAGTTTACTTAATTCCCGCAGATATAGATGGAAACACATGGTTTTTATAGAAATCCTTCACATGAAGTAAGTGAATCGACATGGTATTACATTCCCATAGTAAAGTATAGGGAGGATTCCCATAGGAGACAAGGAAAATCAGTGTCTTATTAAAATTAATTTCTGCTGAAAGCTTGATGATAATATGTTAATTTACGGATAAATATGCTATATTACATGTTTAATCAGTTTTATGATCGAAATCCTTGAATATTATTTCAAATGAGTTTGGAGTCAAAAATGGCAAAATCAAAGATTTTCGTTCGAAATTGTAGAAAATGCTACACTTTTTCTAGTGTCGTTTTGTGTTCCATAGATAAGCATTGAAAATAATTCTTTCTTCAATAACTCAATTACTATCCATTATTTTTCGACAAAAATTAGCCAATTAACGTATCTAACCTAGATTTAATAGAAAACACTTCGTTTTTAACGAAAGCTTCGAAAATAAAAACGATATTCCATATGAGGTCATATTCCCATAGTAAAGCATTGGAGTGATTTTTCTGGAAAAAACTCATTTAATTTCAGGTCTTTCTTTAAAAAAAGGGGCTAGATTACTTAATTCACGCAGATATAGATGGAAACAATTGGTTTTTATAGAAATGCTTCATATGAAGTAAGTGAATCGACATGGTATTTCATTCCCATAGTAAAGCATAGGGAGGATTCCCATAGGAAAGCATAGGGGTGAAATGTAATCGAAAAAACTCACTTAATTTCCGTTCGTTCTCTACAAATTCTGGTAGATTTACTTTATTCACGTAGATAAACTGGTAAACACTTCGACTTTAACGAAATCCTCGAAAATAAAATTAATATTCCATATGAGGTCATATTCCCATAGTAAAGCATTGGAGTGATTTTTCTGGAAAAAACTCATTTAATTTCAGTTCTTTCTTTAAAAAAAGGGGCTAGATTACTTAATTCAGGCAGATATAGATGGAAACAATTGGTTTTTATAGAAATCCTTCATATGAAGTAAGTGAATCGACATGGTATTTCATTCCCATAGTAAAGTATAGGGTGGATTCCCATAGGAAAGCATAGGAGTGAATTGTGCTAGAAAAAACTCACTTAATTTCCGTTCTTTCTCTACAAAATCTGGTAGATTTACTTTATTCACGTAGATAAACTGGTAAACACTTCGACTTTAACGAAATCCTCGAAAATAAAATTGATATTCCATATGAGGTCATATTCCCATAGTAAAGCATTGGAGTGATTTTTCTGGAAAAAACTCATTTAATTTCAGGTCGTTCTTTAAAAAAAGGGCCTAGTTTACTTAATTCCCGCAGATATAGATGGAAACACTTGGTTTTTATAGAAATCCTTCACATGAAGTAAGTGAATCGATATGGTATTTCATTCCCATAGTAAATCATAGGGTGGATTCCCATAGGAAAGCATAGGAGTGAATTGTGCTCGAGAAAACTCACTTAATTTCCGTTCTTTCTCTACAAAATCTGGTAGATTTACTTTATTCACGTAGATAAACTGGTAAACACTTCGACTTTAAAGAAATCCTCGAAAATAAAATTGATATTCCATATGAGGTCATATTCCCATAGTAAAGCATTGGAGTGATTTTTCTGGAAAAAACTCATTTAATTTCAGGTCGTTCTTTAAAAAAAGGGCCTAGTTTACTTAATTCCCGCAGATATAGATGGAAACACATGGTTTTTATAGAAATCCTTCACATGAAGTAAGTGAATCGACATGGTATTACATTCCCATAGTAAAGTATAGGGAGGATTCCCATAGGAAAGCATAGGAGTGAATTGTGCTCGAAAAAACTCACTTAATTTCCGTTCTTTCTCTACAAAATCTGGTAGATTTACTTTGTTCACGTAGATAAACTGGTAAACACTTCGACTTTAACGAAATCCTCGAAAATAAAATTGATATTCCATATGAGGTCATATTCCCATAGTAAAGCATTGGAGTGATTTTTCTGGAAAAAACTCATTTAATTTCAGGTCGTTCTTTAAAAAAAGGGCCTAGTTTACTTAATTCCCGCAGATATAGATGGAAACACATGGTTTTTATAGAAATCCTTCACATGAAGTAAGTGAATCGACATGGTATTACATTCCCATAGTAAAGTATAGGGAGGATTCCCATAGGAGACAAGGAAAATCAGTGTCTTATTAAAATTAATTTCTGCTGAAAGCTTGATGATAATATGTTAATTTACGGATAAATATGCTATATTACATGTTTAATCAGTTTTATGATCGAAATCCTTGAATATTATTTCAAATGAGATTGGAGTCAAAAATGGCAAAATCAAAGATTTTCCTTCGAAATTGTAGAAAATGCTGCACTTTTTCTAGTGTCGTTTTGTGTTCCATAGATAAGCATTGAAAATAATTCTTTCTTCAATAACTCAATTACTATCCATTATTTCTCGACAAAAATTAGCCAATTAACGTATCTAACCTAGATTTAATAGAAAACACTTCGTTTTTAACGAAAGCTTCGAAAATAAAAACGATATTCCATATGAGGTCATATTCCCATAGTAAAGCATTGGAGTGATTTTTCTGGAAAAAACTCATTTAATTTCAGGTCTTTCTTTAAAAAAAGGGGCTAGATTACTTAATTCACGCAGATATAGATGGAAACAATTGGTTTTTATAGAAATCCTTCATATGAAGTAAGTGAATCGACAGGGTATTTCATTCCCATAGTAAAGTATAGGGTGGATTCCCATAGGAAAGCATAGGAGTGAATTGTGCTCGAAAAAACTCACTTAATTTCCGTTCTTTCTCTACAAAATCTGGTAGATTTACTTTATTCACGTAGATAAACTGGTAAACACTTCGACTTTAACGAAATCCTCGAAAATAAAATTGATATTCCATATGAGGTCATATTCCCATAGTAAAGCATTGGAGTGATTTTTCTGGAAAAAACTCATTTAATTTCAGGTCGTTCTTTAAAAAAAGGGGCTAGATTACTTAATTCACGCAGATATAGATGGAAACAATTGGTTTTTATAGAAATCCTTCATATGAAGTAAGTGAATCGACATGGTATTTCATTCCCATAGTAAAGCATAGGGAGGATTCCCATAGGAAAGCATAGGGGTGAATTGTAATCGAAAAAACTCACTTAATTTCCGTTCGTTCTCGACAAAATCTGGTAGATTTACTTTATTCACGTAGATAAACTGGTAAACACTTCGACTTTAACGAAATCCTCGAAAATAAAATTGATATTCCATATGAGGTCATATTCCCATAGTAAAGCATTGGAGTGATTTTTCTGGAAAAAACTCATTTAATTTCAGGTCGTTCTTTAAAAAAAGGGCCTAGTTTACTTAATTCCCGCAGATATAGATGGAAACACATGGTTTTTATAGAAATCCTTCACATGAAGTAAGTGAATCGACATGGTATTACATTCCCATAGTAAAGTATAGGGAGGATTCCCATAGGAAAGCATAGGAGTGAATTCTGATCGAAAAAACTCACTTAATTTCAGTTCTTTCTCTACAAAATCTGGTAGATTTACTTTATTCACGTAGATAAACTGGTAAACACTTCGACTTTAACGAAATCCTCGAAAATAAAATTGATATTCCATATGAGGTCATATTCCCATAGTAAAGCATTGGAGTGATTTTTCTGGAAAAAACTCATTTAATTTCAGGTCGTTCTTTAAAAAAAGGGCCTAGTTTACTTAATTCCCGCAGATATAGATGGAAACACATGGTTTTTATAGAAATCCTTCACATGAAGTAAGTGAATCGACATGGTATTACATTCCCATAGTAAAGCATAGGGAGGATTGCCATAGGAAAGCATAGGGGTGAATTGTAATCGAAAAAACTCACTTAATTTCAGTTCGCTCTCTACAAAATCTGGTAGATTTACTTTATTCACGTAGATAAACTGGTAAACACTTCGACTTTAACGAAATCCTCGAAAATAAAATTAATATTCCATATGAGGTCATATTCCCATAGTAAAGCATTGGAGTGATTTTTCTGGAAAAAACTCATTTAATTTCAGGTCTTTCTTTAAAAAAAGGGGCTAGATTACTTAATTCACGCAGATATAGATGGAAACAATTGGTTTTTATAGAAATCCTTCATATGAAGTAAGTGAATCGACATGGTATTTCATTCCCATAGTAAAGCATAGGGAGGATTCCCATACGAAAGCATAGGGGTGAATTGTAATCGAAAAAACTCACTTAATTTCCGTTCGTTCTCTACAAAATCTGGTAGATTTACTTTATTCACGTAGATAAACTGGAAAACACTTCGACTTTAACGAAATCCTCGAAAATAAAATTGATATTCCATATGAGGTCATATTCCCATAGTAAAGCATTGGAGTGATTTTTCTGGAAAAAACTCATTTAATTTCAGGTCGTTCTTTAAAAAAAGGGCCTAGTTTACTTAATTCCCGCAGATATAGATGGAAACACATGGTTTTTATAGAAATCCTTCACATGAAGTAAGTGAATCGACATGGTATTACATTCCCATAGTAAAGTATAGGGTGGATTCCCATAGGAAAGCATAGGAGTGAATTCTGATCGAAAAAACTCACTTAATTTCCGTTCTTTCTCTACAAAATCTGGTAGATTTACTTTATTCACGTAGATAAACTGGTAAACACTTCGACTTTAACGAAATCCTCGAAAATAAAATTGATATTCCATATGAGGTCATATTCCCATAGTAAAGCATTGGAGTGATTTTTCTGGAAAAAACTCATTTAATTTCAGGTCGTTCTTTAAAAAAACGGGGCTAGATTACTTAATTCACGCAGATATAGATTGAAACACATGGTTTTTATAGAAATCCTTCACATGAAGTAAGTGAATCGACATGGTATTACATTCCCATAGTAAAGTATAGGGAGGATTCCCATAGGAGACAAGGAAAATCAGTGTCTTATTAAAATTAATTTCTGCTGAAAGCTTGATGATAATATGTTAATTTACGTATAAATATGCTATATTACATGTTTAATCAGTTTTATGATCGAAATCCTTGAATATTATTTCAAATGAGATTGGAGTCAAAAATGGCAAAATCAAAGATTTTCGTACGAAATTGTAGAAAATGCTACACTTTTTCTAGTGTCGTTTTGTGTTCCATAGATAAGCATTGAAAATAATTCTTTCTTCAATAACTCAATTACTATCCATTATTTCTCGACAAAAATTAGCCAATTAACGTATCTAACCTAGATTTAATAGAAAACACTTCGTTTTTAACGAAAGCTTCGAAAATAAAAACGATATTCCTTATGAGGTCATATTCTCATAGTAAAGCATTGGAGTGATTTTTCTGGAAAAACTCATTTAATTTCAGGTCTTTCTTTAAAAAAAGGGGCTAGATTACTTAATTCACGCAGATATAGATGGAAACAATTGGTTTTTATAGAAATCCTTCATATGAAGTAAGTGAATCGACATGGTATTTCATTCCCATAGTAAAGCATAGGGAGGATTCCCATAGGAAAGTATAGGGGTGAATTGTAATCGAAAAAACTCACTTAATTTCCGTTCGTTCTCTACAAAATTTGGTAGATTTACTTTATTCACGTAGATAAACTGGTAAACACTTCGACTTTAACGAAATCCTCGAAAATAAAATTGATATTCCATATGAGGTCATATTCCCATAGTAAAGCATTGGAGTGATTTTTCTGGAAAAAACTCATTTAATTTCAGGTCGTTCTTTAAAAAAAGGGCCTAGTTTACTTAATTCCCGCAGATATAGATGGAAACACATGGTTTTTATAGAAATCCTTCACATGAAGTAAGTGAATCGACATGGTATTACATTCCCATAGTAAAGCATAGGGAGGATTCCCATAGGAAAGCATAGGAGTGAATTCTGATCGAAAAAACTCACTTAATTTCCGTTCTTTCTCTACAAAATCTGGTAGATTTACTTTATTCACGTAGATAAACTGGTAAACGCTTCGACTTTAACGAAATCCTCGAAAATAAAATTGATATTCCATATGAGGTCATATTCCCATAGTAAAGCATTGGAGTGATTTTTCTGGAAAAAACTCATTTAATTTCAGGTCGTTCTTTAAAAAAACGGGGCTAGATTACTTAATTCACGCAGATATAGATTGAAACACATGGTTTTTATAGAAATCCTTCACATGAAGTAAGTGAATCGACATGGTATTACATTCCCATAGTAAAGTATAGGGAGGATTCCCATAGGAGACAAGGAAAATCAGTGTCTTATTAAAATTAATTTCTGCTGAAAGCTTGATGATAGTATGTTAATTTACGTATAAATATGCTATATTACATGTTTAATCAGTTTTATGATCGAAATCCTTGAATATTATTTCAAATGAGATTGGAGTCAAAAATGGCAAAATCAAAGATTTTCGTTCGAAATTGTAGAAAATGCTACACTTTTTCTAGTGTCGTTTTGTGTTCCATAGATAAGCATTGAAAATAATTCTTTCTTCAATAACTCAATTACTATCCATTATTTCTCGACAAAAATTAGCCAATTAACGTATCTAACCTAGATTTAATAGAAAACACTTCGTTTTTAACGAAAGCTTCGAAAATAAAAACGATATTCCATATGAGGTCATATTCCCATAGTAAAGCATTGGAGTGATTTTTCTGGAAAAACCCATTTAATTTCAGGTCTTTCTTTAAAAAAAGGGGCTAGATTACTTAATTCACGCAGATATAGATGGAAACAATTGGTTTTTATAGAAATCCTTCATATGAAGTAAGTGAATCGACATGGTATTTCATTCCCATAGTAAAGCATAGGGAGGATTGCCATAGGAAAGCATAGGGGTGAATTGTAATCGAAAAAACTCACTTAATTTCAGTTCGTTCTCTACAAAATCTGGTAGATTTACTTTATTCACGTAGATAAACTGGTAAACACTTCGACTTTAACGAAATCCTCGAAAATAAAATTAATATTCCATATGAGGTCATATTCCCATAGTAAAGCATTGGAGTGATTTTTCTGGAAAAAACTCATTTAATTTCAGGTCTTTCTTTAAAAAAAGGGGCTAGATTACTTAATTCACGCAGATATAGATGGAAACAATTGGTTTTTATAGAAATCCTTCATATGAAGTAAGTGAATCGACATGGTATTTCATTCCCATAGTAAAGCATAGGGAGGATTCCCATAGGAAAGCATAGGGGTGAATTGTAATCGAAAAAACTCACTTAATTTCCGTTCGTTCTCTACAAAATCTGGTAGATTTACTTTATTCACGTAGATAAACTGGTAAACACTTCGACTTTAACGAAATCCTCGAAAATAAAATTAATATTCCATATGAGGTCATATTCCCATAGTAAAGCATTGGAGTGATTTTTCTGGAAAAAACTCATTTAATTTCAGGTCTTTCTTTAAAAAAAGGGGCTAGATTACTTAATTCACGCAGATATAGATGGAAACAATTGGTTTTTATAGAAATCCTTCATATGAAGTAAGTGAATCGACATGGTATTTCATTCCCATAGTAAAGTATAGGGTGGATTCCCATAGGAAAGCATAGGAGTGAATTGTGCTCGAAAAAACTCACTTAATTTCCGTTCTTTCTCTACAAAATCTGGTAGATTTACTTTATTCACGTAGATAAACTGGTAAACACTTCGACTTTAACGAAATCCTCGAAAATAAAATTGATATTCCATATGAGGTCATATTCCCATAGTAAAGCATTGGAGTGATTTTTCTGGAAAAAACTCATTTAATTTCAGGTCGTTCTTTAAAAAAAGGGGCTAGATTACTTAATTCGCGCAGATATAGATGGAAACAATTGGTTTTTATAGAAATCCTTCATATGAAGTAAGTGAATCGACATGGTATTTCATTCCCATAGTAAAGCATAGGGAGGATTCCCATAGGAAAGCATAGGGGTGAATTGTAATCGAAAAAACTCACTTAATTTCCGTTCGTTCTCGACAAAATCTGGTAGATTTACTTTATTCACGTAGATAAACTGGTAAACACTTCGACTTTAACGAAATCCTCGAAAATAAAATTGATATTCCATATGAGGTCATATTCCCATAGTAAAGCATTGGAGTGATTTTTCTGGAAAAAACTCATTTAATTTCAGGTCGTTCTTTAAAAAAAGGGGCTAGATTACTTAATTCACGCAGATATAGATGGAAACACTTGGTATTTATAGAAATCCTTCACATGAAGTAAGTGAATCGACATGGTATTTCATTCCCATAGTAAATCATAGGGTGGATTCCCATAGGAAAGCATAGGAGTGAATTGTGCTCGAGAAAACTCACTTAATTTCCGTTCTTTCTCTACAAAATCTGGTAGATTTACTTTATTCACGTAGATAAACTGGTAAACACTTCGACTTTAAAGAAATCCTCGAAAATAAAATTGATATTCCATATGAGGTCATATTCCCATAGTAAAGCATTGGAGTGATTTTTCTGGAAAAAACTCATTTAATTTCAGGTCGTTCTTTAAAAAAAGGGCCTAGTTTACTTAATTCCCGCAGATATAGATGGAAACACATGGTTTTTATAGAAATCCTTCACATGAAGTAAGTGAATCGACATGGTATTACATTCCCATAGTAAAGTATAGGGAGGATTCCCATAGGAAAGCATAGGAGTGAATTGTGCTCGAAAAAACTCACTTAATTTCCGTTCTTTCTCTACAAAATCTGGTAGATTTACTTTGTTCACGTAGATAAACTGGTAAACACTTCGACATTAACGAAATCCTCGAAAATAAAATTGATATTCCATATGAGGTCATATTCCCATAGTAAAGCATTGGAGTGATTTTTCTGGAAAAAACTCATTTAATTTCAGGTCGTTCTTTAAAAAAAGGGCCTAGTTTACTTAATTCCCGCAGATATAGATGGAAACACATGGTTTTTATAGAAATCCTTCACATGAAGTAAGTGAATCGACATGGTATTACATTCCCATAGTAAAGTATAGGGAGGATTCCCATAGGAGACAAGGAAAATCAGTGTCTTATTAAAATTAATTTCTGCTGAAAGCTTGATGATAATATGTTAATTTACGGATAAATATGCTATATTACATGTTTAATCAGTTTTATGATCGAAATCCTTGAATATTATTTCAAATGAGATTGGAGTCAAAAATGGCAAAATCAAAGATTTTCGTTCGAAATTGTAGAAAATGCTGCACTTTTTCTAGTGTCGTTTTGTGTTCCATAGATAAGCATTGAAAATAATTCTTTCTTCAATAACTCAATTACTATCCATTATTTCTCGACAAAAATTAGCCAATTAACGTATCTAACCTAGATTTAATAGAAAACACTTCGTTTTTAACGAAAGCTTCGAAAATAAAAACGATATTCCTTATGAGGTCATATTCCCATAGTAAAGCATTGGAGTGATTTTTCTGGAAAAAACTCATTTAATTTCAGGTCTTTCTTTAAAAAAAGGGGCTAGATTACTTAATTCACGCAGATATAGATGGAAACAATTGGTTTTTATAGAAATCCTTCATATGAAGTAAGTGAATCGACATGGTATTTCATTCCCATAGTAAAGCATAGGGAGGATTCCCATAGGAAAGCATAGGGGTGAATTGTAATCGAAAAAACTCACTTAATTTCCGTTCGTTCTCGACAAAATCTGGTAGATTTACTTTATTCACGTAGATAAACTGGTAAACACTTCGACTTTAACGAAATCCTCGAAAATAAAATTGATATTCCATATGAGGTCATATTCCCATAGTAAAGCATTGGAGTGATTTTTCTGGAAAAAACTCATTTAATTTCAGGTCGTTCTTTAAAAAAAGGGGCTAGATTACTTAATTCACGCAGATATAGATGGAAACACTTGGTTTTTATAGAAATCCTTCACATGAAGTAAGTGAATCGACATGGTATTTCATTCCCATAGTAAATCATAGGGTGGATTCCCATAGGAAAGCATAGGAGTGAATTGTGCTCGAAAAAACTCACTTAATTTCCGTTCTTTCTCTACAAAATCTGGTAGATTTACTTTATTCACGTAGATAAACTGGTAAACACTTCGACTTTAAAGAAATCCTCGAAAATAAAATTGATATTCCATATGAGGTCATATTCCCATAGTAAAGCATTGGAGTGATTTTTCTGGAAAAAACTCATTTAATTTCAGGTCGTTCTTTAAAAAAAGGGCCTAGTTTACTTAATTCCCGCAGATATAGATGGAAACACATGGTTTTTATAGAAATCCTTCACATGAAGTAAGTGAATCGACATGGTATTACATTCCCATAGTAAAGTATAGGGAGGATTCCCATAGGAGACAAGGAAAATCAGTGTCTTATTAAAATTAATTTCTGCTGAAAGCTTGATGATAATATGTTAATTTACGGATAAATATGCTATATTACATGTTTAATCAGTTTTATGATCGAAATCCTTGAATATTATTTCAAATGAGATTGGAGTCAAAAATGGCAAAATCAAAGATTTTCGTTCGAAATTGTAGAAAATGCTACACTTTTTCTAGTGTCGTTTTGTGTTCCATAGATAAGCATTGAAAATAATTCTTTCTTCAATAACTCAATTACTATCCATTATTTCTCGACAAAAATTAGCCAATTAACGTATCTAACCTAGATTTAATAGAAAACACTTCGTTTTTAACGAAAGCTTCGAAAATAAAAACGATATTCCATATGAGGTCATATTCCCATAGTAAAGCATTGGAGTGATTTTTCTGGAAAAAACTCATTTAATTTCAGGTCTTTCTTTAAAAAAAGGGGCTAGATTACTTAATTCACGCAGATATAGATGGAAACAATTGGTTTTTATAGAAATGCTTCATATGAAGTAAGTGAATCGACATGGTATTTCATTCCCATAGTAAAGCATAGGGAGGATTCCCATAGGAAAGCATAGGGGTGAATTGTAATCGAAAAAACTCACTTAATTTCCGTTCGTTCTCTACAAATTCTGGTAGATTTACTTTATTCACGTAGATAAACTGGTAAACACTTCGACTTTAACGAAATCCTCGAAAATAAAATTAATATTCCATATGAGGTCATATTCCCATAGTAAAGCATTGGAGTGATTTTTCTGGAAAAAAACTCATTTAATTTCAGTTCTTTCTTTAAAAAAGGGGCTAGATTACTTAATTCACGCAGATATAGATGGAAACAATTGGTTTTTATAGAAATCCTTCATATGAAGTAAGTGAATCGACATGGTATTTCATTCCCATAGTAAAGTATAGGGTGGATTCCCATAGGAAAGCATAGGAGTGAATTGTGCTCGAAAAAACTCACTTAATTTCCGTTCTTTCTCTACAAAATCTGGTAGATTTACTTTATTCACGTAGATAAACTGGTAAACACTTCGACTTTAACGAAATCCTCGAAAATAAAATTGATATTCCATATGAGGTCATATTCCCATAGTAAAGCATTGGAGTGATTTTTCTGGAAAAAACTCATTTAATTTCAGGTCGTTCTTTAAAAAAAGGGGCTAGATTACTTAATTCACGCAGATATAGATGGAAACAATTGGTTTTTATAGAAATCCTTCATATGAAGTAAGTGAATCGACATGGTATTTCATTCCCATAGTAAAGCATAGGGAGGATTCCCATAGGAAAGCATAGGGGTGAATTGTAATCGAAAAAACTCACTTAATTTCCGTTCGTTCTCGACAAAATCTGGTAGATTTACTTTATTCACGTAGATAAACTGGTAAACACTTCGACTTTAACGAAATCCTCGAAAATAAAATTGATATTCCATATGAGGTCATATTCCCATAGTAAAGCATTGGAGTGATTTTTCTGGAAAAAACTCATTTAATTTCAGGTCGTTCTTTAAAAAAAGGGGCTAGATTACTTAATTCACGCAGATATAGATGGAAACACTTGGTTTTTATAGAAATCCTTCACATGAAGTAAGTGAATCGACATGGTATTTTATTCCCATAGTAAATCATAGGGTGGATTCCCATAGGAAAGCATAGGAGTGAATTGTGCTCGAGAAAACTCACTTAATTTCCGTTCTTTCTCTACAAAATCTGGTAGATTTACTTTATTCACGTAGATAAACTGGTAAACACTTCGACTTTAAAGAAATCCTCGAAAATAAAATTGATATTCCATATGAGGTCATATTCCCATAGTAAAGCATTGGAGTGATTTTTCTGGAAAAAACTCATTTAATTTCAGGTCGTTCTTTAAAAAAAGGGCCTAGTTTACTTAATTCCCGCATATATAGATGGAAACACATGGTTTTTATAGAAATCCTTCACATGAAGTAAGTGAATCGACATGGTATTACATTCCCATAGTAAAGTATAGGGAGGATTCCCATAGGAAAGCATAGGAGTGAATTGTGCTCGAAAAAACTCACTTAATTTCCGTTCTTTCTCTACAAAATCTGGTAGATTTACTTTGTTCACGTAGATAAACTGGTAAACACTTCGACTTTAACGAAATCCTCGAAAATAAAATTGATATTCCATATGAGGTCATATTCCCATAGTAAAGCATTGGAGTGATTTTTCTGGAAAAAACTCATTTAATTTCAGGTCGTTCTTTAAAAAAAGGGCCTAGTTTACTTAATTCCCGCAGATATAGATGGAAACACATGGTTTTTATAGAAATCCTTCACATGAAGTAAGTGAATCGACATGGTATTACATTCCCATAGTAAAGTATAGGGAGGATTCCCATAGGAGACAAGGAAAATCAGTGTCTTATTAAAATTAATTTCTGCTGAAAGCTTGATGATAATATGTTAATTTACGGATAAATATGCTATATTACATGTTTAATCAGTTTTATGATCGAAATCCTTGAATATTATTTCAAATGAGATTGGAGTCAAAAATGGCAAAATCAAAGATTTTCGTTCGAAATTGTAGGAAATGCTGCACTTTTTCTAGTGTCGTTTTGTGTTCCATAGATAAGCATTGAAAATAATTCTTTCTTCAATAACTCAATTACTATCCATTATTTCTCGACAAAAATTAGCCAATTAACGTATCTAACCTAGATTTAATAGAAAACACTTCGCTTTTAACGAAAGCTTCGAAAATAAAAACGATATTCCATATGAGGTCATATTCCCATAGTAAAGCATTGGAGTGATTTTTCTGGAAAAACTCATTTAATTTCAGGTCTTTCTTTAAAAAAAGGGGCTAGATTACTTAATTCACGCAGATATAGATGGAAACAATTGGTTTTTATAGAAATCCTTCATATGAAGTAAGTGAATCGACATGGTATTTCATTCCCATAGTAAAGCATAGGGAGGATTGCCATAGGAAAGCATAGGGGTGAATTGTAATCGAAAAAACTCACTTAATTTCAGTTCGTTCTCTACAAAATCTGGTAGATTTACTTTATTCACGTAGATAAACTGGTAAACACTTCGACTTTAACGAAATCCTCGAAAATAAAATTAATATTCCATATGAGGTCATATTCCCATAGTAAAGCATTGGAGTGATTTTTCTGGAAAAAACTCATTTAATTTCAGGTCTTTCTTTAAAAAAAGGGGCTAGATTACTTAATTCACGCAGATATAGATGGAAACAATTGGTTTTTATAGAAATCCTTCATATGAAGTAAGTGAATCGACATGGTATTTCATTCCCATAGTAAAGCATAGGGAGGATTCCCATAGGAAAGCATAGGGGTGAATTGTAATCGAAAAAACTCACTTAATTTCCGTTCTTTCTCGACAAAATCTGGTAGATTTACTTTATTCACGTAGATAAACTGGTAAACACTTCGACGTTAACGAAATCCTCGAAAATAAAATTGATATTCCATATGAGGTCATATTCCCATAGTAAAGCATTGGAGTGATTTTTCTGGAAAAAACTCATTTAATTTCAGGTCGTTCTTTAAAAAAAGGGCCTAGTTTACTTAATTCCCGCAGATATAGATGGAAACACATGGTTTTTATAGAAATCCTTCACATGAAGTAAGTGAATCGACATGGTATTACATTCCCATAGTAAAGTATAGGGAGGATTCCCATAGGAAAGCATAGGAGTGAATTCTGATCGAAAAAACTCACTTAATTTCCGTTCTTTCTCTACAAAATCTGGTAGATTTACTTTATTCACGTAGATAAACTGGTAAACACTTCGACTTTAACGAAATCCTCGAAAATAAAATTGATATTCCATATGAGGTCATATTCCCATAGTAAAGCATTGGAGTGATTTTTCTGGAAAAAACTCATTTAATTTCAGGTCGTTCTTTAAAAAAAGGGCCTAGTTTACTTAATTCCCGCAGATATAGATGGAAACACATGGTTTTTATAGAAATCCTTCACATGAAGTAAGTGAATCGACATGGTATTACATTCCCATAGTAAAGCATAGGGAGGTTTGCCATAGGAAAGCATAGGGGTGAATTGTAATCGAAAAAACTCACTTAATTTCAGTTCGCTCTCTACAAAATCTGGTAGATTTACTTTATTCACGTAGATAAACTGGTAAACACTTCGACTTTAACGAAATCCTCGAAAATAAAATTAATATTCCATATGAGGTCATATTCCCATAGTAAAGCATTGGAGTGATTTTTCTGGAAAAAACTCATTTAATTTCAGGTCTTTCTTTAAAAAAAGGGGCTAGATTACTTAATTCACGCAGATATAGATGGAAACAATTGGTTTTTATAGAAATCCTTCATATGAAGTAAGTGAATCGGCATGGTATTTCATTCCCATAGTAAAGCATAGGGAGGATTCCCATAGGAAAGCATAGGGGTGAATTGTAATCGAAAACACTCACTTAATTTCCGTTCGTTCTCTACAAAATCTGGTAGATTTACTTTATTCACGTAGATAAACTGGTAAACACTTCGACTTTAACGAAATCCTCGAAAATAAAATTAATATTCCATATGAGGTCATATTCCCATAGTAAAGCATTGGAGTGATTTTTCTGGAAAAAACTCATTTAATTTCAGGTCTTTCTTTAAAAAAAGGGGCTAGATTACTTAATTCACGCAGATATAGATGGAAACAATTGGTTTTTATAGAAATCCTTCATATGAAGTAAGTGAATCGACATGGTATTTCATTCCCATAGTAAAGCATAGGGAGAATTCCCATAGGAAAGCATAGGGGTGAATTGTAATCGAAAAAACTCACTTAATTTCCGTTCGTTCTCTACAAAATCTGGTAGATTTACTTTATTCACGTAGATAAACTGGTAAACACTTCGACTTTAACGAAATCCTCGAAAATAAAATTAATATTCCATATGAGGTCATATTCCCATAGTAAAGCATTGGAGTGATTTTTCTGGAAAAAACTCATTTAATTTCAGGTCTTTCTTTAAAAAAAGGGGCTAGATTACTTAATTCACGCAGATATAGATGGAAACAATTGGTTTTTATAGAAATCCTTCATATGAAGTAAGTGAATCGACATGGTATTTCATTCCCATAGTAAAGCATAGGGAGGATTCCCATAGGAAAGAATAGGGGTGAATTGTAATCGAAAAAACTCACTTAATTTCCGTTCGTTCTCTACAAAATCTGGTAGATTTACTTTATTCACGTAGATAAACTGGTAAACACTTCGACTTTAACGAAATCCTCGAAAATAAAATTAATATTCCATATGAGGTCATATTCCCATAGTAAAGCATTGGAGTGATTTTTCTGGAAAAAACTCATTTAATTTCAGATCTTTCTTTAAAAAAAAGGGGCTAGATTACTTAATTCACGCAGATATAGATGGAAACAATTGGTTTTTATAGAAATCCTTCATATGAAGTAAGTGAATCGACATGGTATTTCATTCCCATAGTAAAGCATAGGGTGGATTCCCATAGGAAAGCATAGGAGTGAATTGTGCTCGAAAAAACTCACTTAATTTCCGTTCTTTCTCTACAAAATCTGGTAGATTTACTTTATTCACGTAGATAAACTGGAAAACACTTCGACTTTAAAGAAATCCTCGAAAATAAAATTGATATTCCATATGAGGTCATATTCCCATAGTAAAGCATTGGAGTGATTTTTCTGGAAAAAACTCATTTAATTTCAGGTCGTTCTTTAAAAAAAGGGCCTAGTTTACTTAATTCCCGCAGATATAGATGGAAACACATGGTTTTTATAGAAATCCTTCACATGAAGTAAGTGAATCGACATGGTATTACATTCCCATAGTAAAGTATAGGGAGGATTCCCATAGGAGACAAGGAAAATCAGTGTCTTATTAAAATTAATTTCTGCTGAAAGCTTGATGATAATATGTTAATTTACGGATAAATATGCTATATTACATGTTTAATCAGTTTTATGATAGAAATCCTTGAATATTATTTCAAATGAGATTGGAGTCAAAAATGGCAAAATCAAAGATTTTCGTTCGAAATTGTAGAAAATGCTGCACTTTTTCTAGTGTCGTTTTGTGTTCCATAGATAAGCATTGAAAATAATTCTTTCTTCAATAACTCAATTACTATCCATTATTTCTCGACAAAAATTAGCCAATTAACGTATCTAACCTAGATTTAATAGAAAACACTTCGTTTTTAACGAAAGCTTCGAAAATAAAAACGATATTCCATATGAGGTCATATTCCCATAGTAAAGCATTGGAGTGATTTTTCTGGAAAAAACTCATTTAATTTCAGGTCTTTCTTTAAAAAAAGGGGCTAGATTACTTAATTCACGCAGATATAGATGGAAACAATTGTTTTTTATAGAAATCCTTCATATAAAGTAAGTGAATCGACATGGTATTTCATTCCCATAGTAAAGCATAGGGAGGATTCCCATAGGAAAGCATAGGGGTGAATTGTAATCGAAAAAACTCACTTAATTTCCGTTCGTTCTCTACAAAATCTGGTAGATTTACTTTATTCACGTAGATAAACTGGTAAACACTTCGACTTTAACGAAATCCTCGAAAATAAAATTAATATTCCATATGAGGTCATATTCCCATAGTAAAGCATTGGAGTGATTTTTCTGGAAAAAACTCATTTAATTTCAGGTCTTTCTTTAAAAAAAGGGGCTAGATTACTTAATTCACGCAGATATAGATGGAAACAATTGGTTTTTATAGAAATCCTTCATATGAAGTAAGTGAATCGACATGGTATTTCATTCCCATAGTAAAGCATAGGGAGGATTCCCATAGGAAAGAATAGGGGTGAATTGTAATCGAAAAAACTCACTTAATTTCCGTTCGTTCTCTACAAAATCTGGTAGATTTACTTTATTCACGTAGATAAACTGGTAAACACTTCGACTTTAACGAAATCCTCGAAAATAAAATTGATATTCCATATGAGGTCATATTCCAATAGTAAAGCATTGGAGTGATTTTTCTGGAAAAAACTCATTTAATTTCAGGTCGTTCTTTAAAAAAAGGGCCTAGTTTACTTAATTCCCGCAGATATAGATGGAAACACATGGTTTTTATAGAAATCCTTCACATGAAGTAAGTGAATCGACATGGTATTACATTCCCATAGTAAAGTATAGGGAGGATTCCCATAGGAGACAAGGAAAATCAGTGTCTTATTAAAATTAATTTCTGCTGAAAGCTTGATGATAATATGTTAATTTACGTATAAATATGCTATATTACATGTTTAATCAGTTTTATGATCGAAATCCTTGAATATTATTTCAAATGAGATTGGAGTCAAAAATGGCAAAATCAAAGATTTTCGTTCGAAATTGTAGAAAATGCTGCACTTTTTCTAGTGTCGTTTTGTGTTCCATAGATAAGCATTGAAAATAATTCTTTCTTCAATAACTCAATTACTATCCATTATTTCTCGACAAAAATTAGCCAATTAACGTATCTAACCTAGATTTAATAGAAAACACTTCGATTTTAACGAAAGCTTCGAAAATAAAACGATATTCCATATGAGGTCATATTCCCATAGTAAAGCATTGGAGTGATTTTTCTGGAAAAAACTCATTTAATTTCAGGTCTTTCTTTAAAAAAAGGGGCTAGATTACTTAATTCACGCAGATATAGATGGAAACAATTGGTTTTTATAGAAATCCTTCATATGAAGTAAGTGAATCGACATGGTATTTCATTCCCATAGTAAAGCATAGGGAGGATTGCCATAGGAAAGCATAGGGGTGGAATTGTAATCGAAAAACTCACTTAATTTCAGTTCGTTCTCTACAAAATCTGGTAGATTTACTTTATTCACGTAGATAAACTGGTAAACACTTCGACTTTAACGAAATCCTCGAAAATAAAATTAATATTCCATATGAGGTCATATTCCCATAGTAAAGCATTGGAGTGATTTTTCTGGAAAAAACTCATTTAATTTCAGGTCTTTCTTTAAAAAAAGGGGCTAGATTACTTAATTCACGCAGATATAGATGGAAACAATTGGTTTTTATAGAAATCCTTCATATGAAGTAAGTGAATCGACATGGTATTTCATTCCCCATAGTAAAGCATAGGGAGGATTCCCATAGGAAAGTATAGGGGTGAATTGTAATCGAAAAAACTCACTTAATTTCCGTTCGTTCTCTACAAAATTTGGTAGATTTACTTTATTCACGTAGATAAACTGGTAAACACTTCGACTTTAACGAAATCCTCGAAAATAAAATTGATATTCCATATGAGGTCATATTCCCATAGTAAAGCATTGGAGTGATTTTTCTGGAAAAAACTCATTTAATTTCAGGTCGTTCTTTAAAAAAAGGGCCTAGTTTACTTAATTCCCGCAGATATAGATGGAAACACATGGTTTTTATAGAAATCCTTCACATGAAGTAAGTGAATCGACATGGTATTACATTCCCATAGTAAAGCATAGGGAGGATTCCCATAGGAAAGCATAGGAGTGAATTCTGATCGAAAAAACTCACTTAATTTCCGTTCTTTCTCTACAAAATCTGGTAGATTTACTTTATTCACGTAGATAAACTGGTAAACGCTTCGACTTTAACGAAATCCTCGAAAATAAAATTGATATTCCATATGAGGTCATATTCCCATAGTAAAGCATTGGAGTGATTTTTCTGGAAAAAACTCATTTAATTTCAGGTCGTTCTTTAAAAAAACGGGGCTAGATTACTTAATTCACGCAGATATAGATTGAAACACATGGTTTTTATAGAAATCCTTCACATGAAGTAAGTGAATCGACATGGTATTACATTCCCATAGTAAAGTATAGGGAGGATTCCCATAGGAGACAAGGAAAATCAGTGTCTTATTAAAATTAATTTCTGCTGAAAGCTTGATGATAGTATGTTAATTTACGTATAAATATGCTATATTACATGTTTAATCAGTTTTATGATCGAAATCCTTGAATATTATTTCAAATGAGATTGGAGTCAAAAATGGCAAAATCAAAGATTTTCGTTCGAAATTGTAGAAAATGCTACACTTTTTCTAGTGTCGTTTTGTGTTCCATAGATAAGCATTGAAAATAATTCTTTCTTCAATAACTCAATTACTATCCATTATTTCTCGACAAAAATTAGCCAATTAACGTATCTAACCTAGATTTAATAGAAAACACTTCGTTTTTAACGAAAGCTTCGAAAATAAAAACGATATTCCATATGAGGTCATATTCCCATAGTAAAGCATTGGAGTGATTTTTCTGGAAAAACCCATTTAATTTCAGGTCTTTCTTTAAAAAAAGGGGCTAGATTACTTAATTCACGCAGATATAGATGGAAACAATTGGTTTTTATAGAAATCCTTCATATGAAGTAAGTGAATCGACATGGTATTTCATTCCCATAGTAAAGCATAGGGAGGATTGCCATAGGAAAGCATAGGGGTGAATTGTAATCGAAAAAACTCACTTAATTTCAGTTCGTTCTCTACAAAATCTGGTAGATTTACTTTATTCACGTAGATAAACTGGTAAACACTTCGACTTTAACGAAATCCTCGAAAATAAAATTAATATTCCATATGAGGTCATATTCCCATAGTAAAGCATTGGAGTGATTTTTCTGGAAAAAACTCATTTAATTTCAGGTCTTTCTTTAAAAAAAGGGGCTAGATTACTTAATTCACGCAGATATAGATGGAAACAATTGGTTTTTATAGAAATCCTTCATATGAAGTAAGTGAATCGACATGGTATTTCATTCCCATAGTAAAGCATAGGGAGGATTCCCATAGGAAAGCATAGGGGTGAATTGTAATCGAAAAAACTCACTTAATTTCCGTTCGTTCTCTACAAAATCTGGTAGATTTACTTTATTCACGTAGATAAACTGGTAAACACTTCGACTTTAACGAAATCCTCGAAAATAAAATTAATATTCCATATGAGGTCATATTCCCATAGTAAAGCATTGGAGTGATTTTTCTGGAAAAAACTCATTTAATTTCAGGTCTTTCTTTAAAAAAAGGGGCTAGATTACTTAATTCACGCAGATATAGATGGAAACAATTGGTTTTTATAGAAATCCTTCATATGAAGTAAGTGAATCGACATGGTATTTCATTCCCATAGTAAAGTATAGGGTGGATTCCCATAGGAAAGCATAGGAGTGAATTGTGCTCGAAAAAACTCACTTAATTTCCGTTCTTTCTCTACAAAATCTGGTAGATTTACTTTATTCACGTAGATAAACGGGTAAACACTTCGACTTTAACGAAATCCTCGAAAATAAAATTGATATTCCATATGAGGTCATATTCCCATAGTAAAGCATTGGAGTGATTTTTCTGGAAAAAACTCATTTAATTTCAGGTCGTTCTTTAAAAAAAGGGGCTAGATTACTTAATTCGCGCAGATATAGATGGAAACAATTGGTTTTTATAGAAATCCTTCATATGAAGTAAGTGAATCGACATGGTATTTCATTCCCATAGTAAAGCATAGGGAGGATTCCCATAGGAAAGCATAGGGGTGAATTGTAATCGAAAAAACTCACTTAATTTCCGTTCGTTCTCGACAAAATCTGGTAGATTTACTTTATTCACGTAGATAAACTGGTAAACACTTCGACTTTAACGAAATCCTCGAAAATAAAATTGATATTCCATATGAGGTCATATTCCCATAGTAAAGCATTGGAGTGATTTTTCTGGAAAAAACTCATTTAATTTCAGGTCGTTCTTTAAAAAAAGGGGCTAGATTACTTAATTCACGCAGATATAGATGGAAACACTTGGTTTTTATAGAAATCCTTCACATGAAGTAAGTGAATCGACATGGTATTTCATTCCCATTGTAAATCATAGGGTGGATTCCCATAGGAAAGCATAGGAGTGAATTGTGCTCGAGAAAACTCACTTAATTTCCGTTCTTTCTCTACAAAATCTGGTAGATTTACTTTATTCACGTAGATAAACTGGTAAACACTTCGACTTTAAAGAAATCCTCGAAAATAAAATTGATATTCCATATGAGGTCATATTCCCATAGTAAAGCATTGGAGTGATTTTTCTGGAAAAAACTCATTTAATTTCAGGTCGTTCTTTAAAAAAAGGGCCTAGTTTACTTAATTCCCGCAGATATAGATGGAAACACATGGTTTTTATAGAAATCCTTCACATGAAGTAAGTGAATCGACATGGTATTACATTCCCATAGTAAAGTATAGGGAGGATTCCCATAGGAAAGCATAGGAGTGAATTGTGCTCGAAAAAACTCACTTAATTTCAGTTCTTTCTCTACAAAATCTGGTAGATTTACTTTGTTCACGTAGATAAACTGGTAAACACTTCGACATTAACGAAATCCTCGAAAATAAAATTGATATTCCATATGAGGTCATATTCCCATAGTAAAGCATTGGAGTGATTTTTCTGGAAAAAACTCATTTAATTTCAGGTCGTTCTTTAAAAAAAGGGCCTAGTTTACTTAATTCCCGCAGATATAGATGGAAACACATGGTTTTTATAGAAATCCTTCACATGAAGTAAGTGAATCGACATGGTATTACATTCCCATAGTAAAGTATAGGGAGGATTCCCATAGGAGACAAGGAAAATCAGTGTCTTATTAAAATTAATTTCTGCTGAAAGCTTGATGATAATATGTTAATTTACGGATAAATATGCTATATTACATGTTTAATCAGTTTTATGATCGAAATCCTTGAATATTATTTCAAATGAGATTGGAGTCAAAAATGGCAAAATCAAAGATTTTTCGTTCGAAATTGTAGAAAATGCTGCACTTTTTCTAGTGTCGTTTTGTGTTCCATAGATAAGCATTGAAAATAATTCTTTCTTCAATAACTCAATTACTATCCATTATTTCTCGACAAAAATTAGCCAATTAACGTATCTAACCTAGATTTAATAGAAAACACTTCGTTTTTAACGAAAGCTTCGAAAATAAAAACGATATTCCATATGAGGTCATATTCCCATAGTAAAGCATTGGAGTGATTTTTCTGGAAAAAACTCATTTAATTTCAGGTCTTTCTTTAAAAAAAGGGGCTAGATTACTTAATTCACGCAGATATAGATGGAAACAATTGGTTTTTATAGAAATCCTTCATATGAAGTAAGTGAATCGACATGGTATTTCATTCCCATAGTAAAGCATAGGGAGGATTCCCATAGGAAAGCATAGGGGTGAATTGTAATCGAAAAAACTCACTTAATTTCCGTTCGTTCTCGACAAAATCTGGTAGATTTACTTTATTCACGTAGATAAACTGGTAAACACTTCGACTTTAACGAAATCCTCGAAAATAAAATTGATATTCCATATGAGGTCATATTCCCATAGTAAAGCATTGGAGTGATTTTTCTGGAAAAAACTCATTTAATTTCAGGTCGTTCTTTAAAAAAAGGGGCTAGATTACTTAATTCACGCAGATATAGATGGAAACACTTGGTTTTTATAGAAATCCTTCACATGAAGTAAGTGAATCGACATGGTATTTCATTCCCATAGTAAATCATACGGTGGATTCCCATAGGAAAGCATAGGAGTGAATTGTGCTCGAAAAAACTCACTTAATTTCCGTTCTTTCTCTACAAAATCTGGTAGATTTACTTTATTCACGTAGATAAACTGGTAAACACTTCGACTTTAAAGAAATCCTCGAAAATAAAATTGATATTCCATATGAGGTCATATTCCCATAGTAAAGCATTGGAGTGATTTTTCTGGAAAAAACTCATTTAATTTCAGGTCGTTCTTTAAAAAAAGGGCCTAGTTTACTTAATTCCCGCAGATATAGATGGAAACACATGGTTTTTATAGAAATCCTTCACATGAAGTAAGTGAATCGACATGGTATTACATTCCCATAGTAAAGTATAGGGAGGATTCCCATAGGAGACAAGGAAAATCAGTGTCTTATTAAAATTAATTTCTGCTGAAAGCTTGATGATAATATGTTAATTTACGGATAAATATGCTATATTACATGTTTAATCAGTTTTATGATCGAAATCCTTGAATATTATTTCAAATGAGTTTGGAGTCAAAAATGGCAAAATCAAAGATTTTCGTTCGAAATTGTAGAAAATGCTACACTTTTTCTAGTGTCGTTTTGTGTTCCATAGATAAGCATTGAAAATAATTCTTTCTTCAATAACTCAATTACTATCCATTATTTTTCGACAAAAATTAGCCAATTAACGTATCTAACCTAGATTTAATAGAAAACACTTCGTTTTTAACGAAAGCTTCGAAAATAAAAACGATATTCCATATGAGGTCATATTCCCATAGTAAAGCATTGGAGTGATTTTTCTGGAAAAAACTCATTTAATTTCAGGTCTTTCTTTAAAAAAAGGGGCTAGATTACTTAATTCACGCAGATATAGATGGAAACAATTGGTTTTTATAGAAATGCTTCATATGAAGTAAGTGAATCGACATGGTATTTCATTCCCATAGTAAAGCATAGGGAGGATTCCCATAGGAAAGCATAGGGGTGAAATGTAATCGAAAAAACTCACTTAATTTCCGTTCGTTCTCTACAAATTCTGGTAGATTTACTTTATTCACGTAGATAAACTGGTAAACACTTCGACTTTAACGAAATCCTCGAAAATAAAATTAATATTCCATATGAGGTCATATTCCCATAGTAAAGCATTGGAGTGATTTTTCTGGAAAAAACTCATTTAATTTCAGTTCTTTCTTTAAAAAAAGGGGCTAGATTACTTAATTCAGGCAGATATAGATGGAAACAATTGGTTTTTATAGAAATCCTTCATATGAAGTAAGTGAATCGACATGGTATTTCATTCCCATAGTAAAGTATAGGGTGGATTCCCATAGGAAAGCATAGGAGTGAATTGTGCTAGAAAAAACTCACTTAATTTCCGTTCTTTCTCTACAAAATCTGGTAGATTTACTTTATTCACGTAGATAAACTGGTAAACACTTCGACTTTAACGAAATCCTCGAAAATAAAATTGATATTCCATATGAGGTCATATTCCCATAGTAAAGCATTGGAGTGATTTTTCTGGAAAAAACTCATTTAATTTCAGGTCGTTCTTTAAAAAAAGGGCCTAGTTTACTTAATTCCCGCAGATATAGATGGAAACACTTGGTTTTTATAGAAATCCTTCACATGAAGTAAGTGAATCGATATGGTATTTCATTCCCATAGTAAATCATAGGGTGGATTCCCATAGGAAAGCATAGGAGTGAATTGTGCTCGAGAAACCTCACTTAATTTCCGTTCTTTCTCTACAAAATCTGGTAGATTTACTTTATTCACGTAGATAAACTGGTAAACACTTCGACTTTAAAGAAATCCTCGAAAATAAAATTGATATTCCATATGAGGTCATATTCCCATAGTAAAGCATTGGAGTGATTTTTCTGGAAAAAACTCATTTAATTTCAGGTCGTTCTTTAAAAAAAGGGCCTAGTTTACTTAATTCCCGCAGATATAGATGGAAACACATGGTTTTTATAGAAATCCTTCACATGAAGTAAGTGAATCGACATGGTATTACATTCCCATAGTAAAGTATAGGGAGGATTCCCATAGGAAAGCATAGGAGTGAATTGTGCTCGAAAAAACTCACTTAATTTCCGTTCTTTCTCTACAAAATCTGGTAGATTTACTTTGTTCACGTAGATAAACTGGTAAACACTTCGACTTTAACGAAATCCTCGAAAATAAAATTGATATTCCATATGAGGTCATATTCCCATAGTAAAGCATTGGAGTGATTTTTCTGGAAAAAACTCATTTAATTTCAGGTCGTTCTTTAAAAAAAGGGCCTAGTTTACTTAATTCCCGCAGATATAGATGGAAACACATGGTTTTTATAGAAATCCTTCACATGAAGTAAGTGAATCGACATGGTATTACATTCCCATAGTAAAGTATAGGGAGGATTCCCATAGGAGACAAGGAAAATCAGTGTCTTATTAAAATTAATTTCTGCTGAAAGCTTGATGATAATATGTTAATTTACGGATAAATATGCTATATTACATGTTTAATCAGTTTTATGATCGAAATCCTTGAATATTATTTCAAATGAGATTGGAGTCAAAAATGGCAAAATCAAAGATTTTCCTTCGAAATTGTAGAAAATGCTGCACTTTTTCTAGTGTCGTTTTGTGTTCCATAGATAAGCATTGAAAATAATTCTTTCTTCAATAACTCAATTACTATCCATTATTTCTCGACAAAAATTAGCCAATTAACGTATCTAACCTAGATTTAATAGAAAACACTTCGTTTTTAACGAAAGCTTCGAAAATAAAAACGATATTCCATATGAGGTCATATTCCCATAGTAAAGCATTGGAGTGATTTTTCTGGAAAAAACTCATTTAATTTCAGGTCTTTCTTTAAAAAAAGGGGCTAGATTACTTAATTCACGCAGATATAGATGGAAACAATTGGTTTTTATAGAAATCCTTCATATGAAGTAAGTGAATCGACAGGGTATTTCATTCCCATAGTAAAGTATAGGGTGGATTCCCATAGGAAAGCATAGGAGTGAATTGTGCTCGAAAAAACTCACTTAATTTCCGTTCTTTCTCTACAAAATCTGGTAGATTTACTTTATTCACGTAGATAAACTGGTAAACACTTCGACTTTAACGAAATCCTCGAAAATAAAATTGATATTCCATATGAGGTCATATTCCCATAGTAAAGCATTGGAGTGATTTTTCTGGAAAAAACTCATTTAATTTCAGGTCGTTCTTTAAAAAAAGGGGCTAGATTACTTAATTCACGCAGATATAGATGGAAACAATTGGTTTTTATAGAAATCCTTCATATGAAGTAAGTGAATCGACATGGTATTTCATTCCCATAGTAAAGCATAGGGAGGATTCCCATAGGAAAGCATAGGGGTGAATTGTAATCGAAAAAACTCACTTAATTTCCGTTCGTTCTCGACAAAATCTGGTAGATTTACTTTATTCACGTAGATAAACTGGTAAACACTTCGACTTTAACGAAATCCTCGAAAATAAAATTGATATTCCATATGAGGTCATATTCCCATAGTAAAGCATTGGAGTGATTTTTCTGGAAAAAACTCATTTAATTTCAGGTCGTTCTTTAAAAAAAGGGCCTAGTTTACTTAATTCCCGCAGATATAGATGGAAACACATGGTTTTTATAGAAATCCTTCACATGAAGTAAGTGAATCGACATGGTATTACATTCCCATAGTAAAGTATAGGGAGGATTCCCATAGGAAAGCATAGGAGTGAATTCTGATCGAAAAAACTCACTTAATTTCAGTTCTTTCTCTACAAAATCTGGTAGATTTACTTTATTCACGTAGATAAACTGGTAAACACTTCGACTTTAACGAAATCCTCGAAAATAAAATTGATATTCCATATGAGGTCATATTCCCATAGTAAAGCATTGGAGTGATTTTTCTGGAAAAAACTCATTTAATTTCAGGTCGTTCTTTAAAAAAAGGGCCTAGTTTACTTAATTCCCGCAGATATAGATGGAAACACATGGTTTTTATAGAAATCCTTCACATGAAGTAAGTGAATCGACATGGTATTACATTCCCATAGTAAAGCATAGGGAGGATTGCCATAGGAAAGCATAGGGGTGAATTGTAATCGAAAAAACTCACTTAATTTCAGTTCGCTCTCTACAAAATCTGGTAGATTTACTTTATTCACGTAGATAAACTGGTAAACACTTCGACTTTAACGAAATCCTCGAAAATAAAATTAATATTCCAAATGAGGTCATATTCCCATAGTAAAGCATTGGAGTGATTTTTCTGGAAAAAACTCATTTAATTTCAGGTCTTTCTTTAAAAAAAGGGGCTAGATTACTTAATTCACGCAGATATAGATGGAAACAATTGGTTTTTATAGAAATCCTTCATATGAAGTAAGTGAATCGACATGGTATTTCATTCCCATAGTAAAGCATAGGGAGGATTCCCATAGGAAAGCATAGGGGTGAATTGTAATCGAAAAAACTCACTTAATTTCCGTTCGTTCTCTACAAAATCTGGTAGATTTACTTTATTCACGTAGATAAACTGGTAAACACTTCGACTTTAACGAAATCCTCGAAAATAAAATTGATATTCCATATGAGGTCATATTCCCATAGTAAAGCATTGGAGTGATTTTTCTGGAAAAAACTCATTTAATTTCAGGTCGTTCTTTAAAAAAAGGGCCTAGTTTACTTAATTCCCGCAGATATAGATGGAAACACATGGTTTTTATAGAAATCCTTCACATGAAGTAAGTGAATCGACATGGTATTACATTCCCATAGTAAAGTATAGGGAGGATTCCCATAGGAGACAAGGAAAATCAGTGTCTTATTAAAATTAATTTCTGCTGAAAGCTTGATGATAATATGTTAATTTACGTATAAATATGCTATATTACATGTTTAATCAGTTTTATGATCGAAATCCTTGAATATTATTTCAAATGAGATTGGAGTCAAAAATGGCAAAATCAAAGATTTTCGTTCGAAATTGTAGAAAATGCTGCACTTTTTCTAGTGTCGTTTTGTGTTCCATAGATAAGCATTGAAAATAATTCTTTCTTCAATAACTCAATTACTATCCATTATTTCTCGACAAAAATTAGCCAATTAACGTATCTAACCTAGATTTAATAGAAAACACTTCGATTTTAACGAAAGCTTCGAAAATAAAAACGATATTCCATATGAGGTCATATTCCCATAGTAAAGCATTGGAGTGATTTTTCTGGAAAAAACTCATTTAATTTCAGGTCTTTCTTTAAAAAAAGGGGCTAGATTACTTAATTCACGCAGATATAGATGGAAACAATTGGTTTTTATAGAAATCCTTCATATGAAGTAAGTGAATCGACATGGTATTTCATTCCCATAGTAAAGCATAGGGAGGATTGCCATAGGAAAGCATAGGGGTGAATTGTAATCGAAAAAACTCACTTAATTTCAGTTCGTTCTCTACAAAATCTGGTAGATTTACTTTATTCACGTAGATAAACTGGTAAACACTTCGACTTTAACGAAATCCTCGAAAATAAAATTAATATTCCATATGAGGTCATATTCCCCTAGTAAAGCATTGGAGTGATTTTTCTGGAAAAAACTCATTTAATTTCAGGTCTTTCTTTAAAAAAAGGGGCTAGATTACTTAATTCACGCAGATATAGATGGAAACAATTGGTTTTTATAGAAATCCTTCATATGAAGTAAGTGAATCGACATGGTATTTCATTCCCATAGTAAAGCATAGGGAGGATTCCCATAGGAAAGCATAGGGGTGAATTGTAATCGAAAAAACTCACTTAATTTCCGTTCGTTCTCTACAAAATCTGGTAGATTTACTTTATTCACGTAGATAAACTGGTAAACACTTCGACTTTAACGAAATCCTCGAAAATAAAATTAATATTCCATATGAGGTCATATTCCCATAGTAAAGCATTGGAGTGATTTTTCTGGAAAAAACTCATTTAATTTCAGGTCTTTCTTTAAAAAAAGGGGCTAGATTACTTAATTCACGCAGATATAGATGGAAACAATTGGTTTTTATAGAAATCCTTCATATGAAGTAAGTGAATCGACATGGTATTTCATTCCCATAGTAAAGTATAGGGTGGATTCCCATAGGAAAGCATAGGAGTGAATTGTGCTCGAAAAAACTCACTTAATTTCCGTTCTTTCTCTACAAAATCTGGTAGATTTACTTTATTCACGTAGATAAACGGGTAAACACTTCGACTTTAACGAAATCCTCGAAAATAAAATTGATATTCCATATGAGGTCATATTCCCATAGTAAAGCATTGGAGTGATTTTTCTGGAAAAAACTCATTTAATTTCAGGTCGTTCTTTAAAAAAAGGGGCTAGATTACTTAATTCGCGCAGATATAGATGGAAACAATTGGTTTTTATAGAAATCCTTCATATGAAGTAAGTGAATCGACATGGTATTTCATTCCCATAGTAAAGCATAGGGAGGATTCCCATAGGAAAGCATAGGGGTGAATTGTAATCGAAAAAACTCACTTAATTTCCGTTCGTTCTCGACAAAATCTGGTAGATTTACTTTATTCACGTAGATAAACTGGTAAACACTTCGACTTTAACGAAATCCTCGAAAATAAAATTGATATTCCATATGAGGTCATATTCCCATAGTAAAGCATTGGAGTGATTTTTCTGGAAAAAACTCATTTAATTTCAGGTCGTTCTTTAAAAAAAGGGCCTAGTTTACTTAATTCCCGCAGATATAGATGGAAACACATGGTTTTTATAGAAATCCTTCACATGAAGTAAGTGAATCGACATGGTATTACATTCCCATAGTAAAGTATAGGGAGGATTCCCATAGGAGACAAGGAAAATCAGTGTCTTATTAAAATTAATTTCTGCTGAAAGCTTGATGATAATATGTTAATTTACGGATAAATATGCTATATTACATGTTTAATCAGTTTTATGATCGAAATCCTTGAATATTATTTCAAATGAGATTGGAGTCAAAAATGGCAAAATCAAAGATTTTCGTTCGAAATTGTAGAAAATGCTGCACTTTTTCTAGTGTCGTTTTGTGTTCCATAGATAAGCATTGAAAATAATTCTTTCTTCAATAACTCAATTACTATCCATTATTTCTCGACAAAAATTAGCCAATTAACGTATCTAACCTAGATTTAATAGAAAACACTTCGTTTTTAACGAAAGCTTCGAAAATAAAAACGATATTCCATATGAGGTCATATTCCCATAGTAAAGCATTGGAGTGATTTTTCTGGAAAAAACTCATTTAATTTCAGGTCTTTCTTTAAAAAAAGGGGCTAGATTACTTAATTCACGCAGATATAGATGGAAACAATTGGTTTTTATAGAAATCCTTCATATGAAGTAAGTGAATCGACATGGTATTTCATTCCCATAGTAAAGCATAGGGAGGATTCCCATAGGAAAGCATAGGGGTGAATTGTAATCGAAAAAACTCACTTAATTTCCGTTCGTTCTCGACAAAATCTGGTAGATTTACTTTATTCACGTAGATAAACTGGTAAACACTTCGACTTTAACGAAATCCTCGAAAATAAAATTGATATTCCATATGAGGTCATATTCCCATAGTAAAGCATTGGAGTGATTTTTCTGGAAAAAACTCATTTAATTTCAGGTCGTTCTTTAAAAAAAGGGGCTAGATTACTTAATTCACGCAGATATAGATGGAAACACTTGGTTTTTATAGAAATCCTTCACATGAAGTAAGTGAATCGACATGGTATTTCATTCCCATAGTAAATCATACGGTGGATTCCCATAGGAAAGCATAGGAGTGAATTGTGCTCGAAAAAACTCACTTAATTTCCGTTCTTTCTCTACAAAATCTGGTAGATTTACTTTATTCACGTAGATAAACTGGTAAACACTTCGACTTTAAAGAAATCCTCGAAAATAAAATTGATATTCCATATGAGGTCATATTCCCATAGTAAAGCATTGGAGTGATTTTTCTGGAAAAAACTCATTTAATTTCAGGTCGTTCTTTAAAAAAAGGGCCTAGTTTACTTAATTCCCGCAGATATAGATGGAAACACATGGTTTTTATAGAAATCCTTCACATGAAGTAAGTGAATCGACATGGTATTACATTCCCATAGTAAAGTATAGGGAGGATTCCCATAGGAGACAAGGAAAATCAGTGTCTTATTAAAATTAATTTCTGCTGAAAGCTTGATGATAATATGTTAATTTACGGATAAATATGCTATATTACATGTTTAATCAGTTTTATGATCGAAATCCTTGAATATTATTTCAAATGAGTTTGGAGTCAAAAATGGCAAAATCAAAGATTTTCGTTCGAAATTGTAGAAAATGCTACACTTTTTCTAGTGTCGTTTTGTGTTCCATAGATAAGCATTGAAAATAATTCTTTCTTCAATAACTCAATTACTATCCATTATTTTTCGACAAAAATTAGCCAATTAACGTATCTAACCTAGATTTAATAGAAAACACTTCGTTTTTAACGAAAGCTTCGAAAATAAAAACGATATTCCATATGAGGTCATATTCCCATAGTAAAGCATTGGAGTGATTTTTCTGGAAAAAACTCATTTAATTTCAGGTCTTTCTTTAAAAAAAGCGGCTAGATTACTTAATTCACGCAGATATAGATGGAAACAATTGGTTTTTATAGAAATGCTTCATATGAAGTAAGTGAATCGACATGGTATTTCATTCCCATAGTAAAGCATAGGGAGGATTCCCATAGGAAAGCATAGGGGTGAAATGTAATCGAAAAAACTCACTTAATTTCCGTTCGTTCTCTACAAATTCTGGTAGATTTACTTTATTCACGTAGATAAACTGGTAAACACTTCGACTTTAACGAAATCCTCGAAAATAAAATTAATATTCCATATGAGGTCATATTCCCATAGTAAAGCATTGGAGTGATTTTTCTGGAAAAAACTCATTTAATTTCAGTTCTTTCTTTAAAAAAAGGGGCTAGATTACTTAATTCAGGCAGATATAGATGGAAACAATTGGTTTTTATAGAAATCCTTCATATGAAGTAAGTGAATCGACATGGTATTTCATTCCCATAGTAAAGTATAGGGTGGATTCCCATAGGAAAGCATAGGAGTGAATTGTGCTAGAAAAAACTCACTTAATTTCCGTTCTTTCTCTACAAAATCTGGTAGATTTACTTTATTCACGTAGATAAACTGGTAAACACTTCGACTTTAACGAAATCCTCGAAAATAAAATTGATATTCCATATGAGGTCATATTCCCATAGTAAAGCATTGGAGTGATTTTTCTGGAAAAAACTCATTTAATTTCAGGTCGTTCTTTAAAAAAAGGGCCTAGTTTACTTAATTCCCGCAGATATAGATGGAAACACTTGGTTTTTATAGAAATCCTTCACATGAAGTAAGTGAATCGATATGGTATTTCATTCCCATAGTAAATCATAGGGTGGATTCCCATAGGAAAGCATAGGAGTGAATTGTGCTCGAGAAAACTCACTTAATTTCCGTTCTTTCTCTACAAAATCTGGTAGATTTACTTTATTCACGTAGATAAACTGGTAAACACTTCGACTTTAAAGAAATCCTCGAAAATAAAATTGATATTCCATATGAGGTCATATTCCCATAGTAAAGCATTGGAGTGATTTTTCTGGAAAAAACTCATTTAATTTCAGGTCGTTCTTTAAAAAAAGGGCCTAGTTTACTTAATTCCCGCAGATATAGATGGAAACACATGGTTTTTATAGAAATCCTTCACATGAAGTAAGTGAATCGACATGGTATTACATTCCCATAGTAAAGTATAGGGAGGATTCCCATAGGAAAGCATAGGAGTGAATTGTGCTCGAAAAAACTCACTTAATTTCCGTTCTTTCTCTACAAAATCTGGTAGATTTACTTTGTTCACGTAGATAAACTGGTAAACACTTCGACTTTAACGAAATCCTCGAAAATAAAATTGATATTCCATATGAGGTCATATTCCCATAGTAAAGCATTGGAGTGATTTTTCTGGAAAAAACTCATTTAATTTCAGGTCGTTCTTTAAAAAAAGGGCCTAGTTTACTTAATTCCCGCAGATATAGATGGAAACACATGGTTTTTATAGAAATCCTTCACATGAAGTAAGTGAATCGACATGGTATTACATTCCCATAGTAAAGTATAGGGAGGATTCCCATAGGAGACAAGGAAAATCAGTGTCTTATTAAAATTAATTTCTGCTGAAAGCTTGATGATAATATGTTAATTTACGGATAAATATGCTATATTACATGTTTAATCAGTTTTATGATCGAAATCCTTGAATATTATTTCAAATGAGATTGGAGTCAAAAATGGCAAAATCAAAGATTTTCCTTCGAAATTGTAGAAAATGCTGCACTTTTTCTAGTGTCGTTTTGTGTTCCATAGATAAGCATTGAAAATAATTCTTTCTTCAATAACTCAATTACTATCCATTATTTCTCGACAAAAATTAGCCAATTAACGTATCTAACCTAGATTTAATAGAAAACACTTCGTTTTTAACGAAAGCTTCGAAAATAAAAACGATATTCCATATGAGGTCATATTCCCATAGTAAAGCATTGGAGTGATTTTTCTGGAAAAAACTCATTTAATTTCAGGTCTTTCTTTAAAAAAAGGGGCTAGATTACTTAATTCACGCAGATATAGATGGAAACAATTGGTTTTTATAGAAATCCTTCATATGAAGTAAGTGAATCGACAGGGTATTTCATTCCCATAGTAAAGTATAGGGTGGATTCCCATAGGAAAGCATAGGAGTGAATTGTGCTCGAAAAAACTCACTTAATTTCCGTTCTTTCTCTACAAAATCTGGTAGATTTACTTTATTCACGTAGATAAACTGGTAAACACTTCGACTTTAACGAAATCCTCGAAAATAAAATTGATATTCCATATGAGGTCATATTCCCATAGTAAAGCATTGGAGTGATTTTTCTGGAAAAAACTCATTTAATTTCAGGTCGTTCTTTAAAAAAAGGGGCTAGATTACTTAATTCACGCAGATATAGATGGAAACAATTGGTTTTTATAGAAATCCTTCATATGAAGTAAGTGAATCGACATGGTATTTCATTCCCATAGTAAAGCATAGGGAGGATTCCCATAGGAAAGCATAGGGGTGAATTGTAATCGAAAAAACTCACTTAATTTCCGTTCGTTCTCGACAAAATCTGGTAGATTTACTTTATTCACGTAGATAAACTGGTAAACACTTCGACTTTAACGAAATCCTCGAAAATAAAATTGATATTCCATATGAGGTCATATTCCCATAGTAAAGCATTGGAGTGATTTTTCTGGAAAAAACTCATTTAATTTCAGGTCGTTCTTTAAAAAAAGGGCCTAGTTTACTTAATTCCCGCAGATATAGATGGAAACACATGGTTTTTATAGAAATCCTTCACATGAAGTAAGTGAATCGACATGGTATTACATTCCCATAGTAAAGTATAGGGAGGATTCCCATAGGAAAGCATAGGAGTGAATTCTGATCGAAAAAACTCACTTAATTTCAGTTCTTTCTCTACAAAATCTGGTAGATTTACTTTATTCACGTAGATAAACTGGTAAACACTTCGACTTTAACGAAATCCTCGAAAATAAAATTGATATTCCATATGAGGTCATATTCCCATAGTAAAGCATTGGAGTGATTTTTCTGGAAAAAACTCATTTAATTTCAGGTCGTTCTTTAAAAAAAGGGCCTAGTTTACTTAATTCCCGCAGATATAGATGGAAACACATGGTTTTTATAGAAATCCTTCACATGAAGTAAGTGAATCGACATGGTATTACATTCCCATAGTAAAGCATAGGGAGGATTGCCATAGGAAAGCATAGGGGTGAATTGTAATCGAAAAAACTCACTTAATTTCAGTTCGCTCTCTACAAAATCTGGTAGATTTACTTTATTCACGTAGATAAACTGGTAAACACTTCGACTTTAACGAAATCCTCGAAAATAAAATTAATATTCCATATGAGGTCATATTCCCATAGTAAAGCATTGGAGTGATTTTTCTGGAAAAAACTCATTTAATTTCAGGTCTTTCTTTAAAAAAAGGGGCTAGATTACTTAATTCACGCAGATATAGATGGAAACAATTGGTTTTTATAGAAATCCTTCATATGAAGTAAGTGAATCGACATGGTATTTCATTCCCATAGTAAAGCATAGGGAGGATTCCCATACGAAAGCATAGGGGTGAATTGTAATCGAAAAAACTCACTTAATTTCCGTTCGTTCTCTACAAAATCTGGTAGATTTACTTTATTCACGTAGATAAACTGGAAAACACTTCGACTTTAACGAAATCCTCGAAAATAAAATTGATATTCCATATGAGGTCATATTCCCATAGTAAAGCATTGGAGTGATTTTTCTGGAAAAAACTCATTTAATTTCAGGTCGTTCTTTAAAAAAAGGGCCTAGTTTACTTAATTCCCGCAGATATAGATGGAAACACATGGTTTTTATAGAAATCCTTCACATGAAGTAAGTGAATCGACATGGTATTACATTCCCATAGTAAAGTATAGGGTGGATTCCCATAGGAAAGCATAGGAGTGAATTCTGATCGAAAAAACTCACTTAATTTCCGTTCTTTCTCTACAAAATCTGGTAGATTTACTTTATTCACGTAGATAAACTGGTAAACACTTCGACTTTAACGAAATCCTCGAAAATAAAATTGATATTCCATATGAGGTCATATTCCCATAGTAAAGCATTGGAGTGATTTTTCTGGAAAAAACTCATTTAATTTCAGGTCGTTCTTTAAAAAAACGGGGCTAGATTACTTAATTCACGCAGATATAGATTGAAACACATGGTTTTTATAGAAATCCTTCACATGAAGTAAGTGAATCGACATGGTATTACATTCCCATAGTAAAGTATAGGGAGGATTCCCATAGGAGACAAGGAAAATCAGTGTCTTATTAAAATTAATTTCTGCTGAAAGCTTGATGATAATATGTTAATTTACGTATAAATATGCTATATTACATGTTTAATCAGTTTTATGATCGAAATCCTTGAATATTATTTCAAATGAGATTGGAGTCAAAAATGGCAAAATCAAAGATTTTCGTACGAAATTGTAGAAAATGCTACACTTTTTCTAGTGTCGTTTTGTGTTCCATAGATAAGCATTGAAAATAATTCTTTCTTCAATAACTCAATTACTATCCATTATTTCTCGACAAAAATTAGCCAATTAACGTATCTAACCTAGATTTAATAGAAAACACTTCGTTTTTAACGAAAGCTTCGAAAATAAAAACGATATTCCTTATGAGGTCATATTCTCATAGTAAAGCATTGGAGTGATTTTTCTGGAAAAACTCATTTAATTTCAGGTCTTTCTTTAAAAAAAGGGGCTAGATTACTTAATTCACGCAGATATAGATGGAAACAATTGGTTTTTATAGAAATCCTTCATATGAAGTAAGTGAATCGACATGGTATTTCATTCCCATAGTAAAGCATAGGGAGGATTGCCATAGGAAAGCATAGGGGTGAATTGTAATCGAAAAAACTCACTTAATTTCAGTTCGTTCTCTACAAAATCTGGTAGATTTACTTTATTCACGTAGATAAACTGGTAAACACTTCGACTTTAACGAAATCCTCGAAAATAAAATTAATATTCCATATGAGGTCATATTCCCACAGTAAAGCATTGGAGTGATTTTTCTGGAAAAAACTCATTTAATTTCAGGTCTTTCTTTAAAAAAAGGGGCTAGATTACTTAATTCACGCAGATATAGATGGAAACAATTGGTTTTTATAGAAATCCTTCATATGAAGTAAGTGAATCGACATGGTATTTCATTCCCATAGTAAAGCATAGGGAGGATTCCCATAGGAAAGAATAGGGGTGAATTGTAATCGAAAAAACTCACTTAATTTCCGTTCGTTCTCTACAAAATTTGGTAGATTTACTTTATTCACGTAGATAAACTGGTAAACACTTCGACTTTAACGAAATCCTCGAAAATAAAATTGATATTCCATATGAGGTCATATTCCCATAGTAAAGCATTGGAGTGATTTTTCTGGAAAAAACTCATTTAATTTCAGGTCGTTCTTTAAAAAAAGGGCCTAGTTTACTTAATTCCCGCAGATATAGATGGAAACACATGGTTTTTATAGAAATCCTTCACATGAAGTAAGTGAATCGACATGGTATTACATTCCCATAGTAAAGCATAGGGAGGATTCCCATAGGAAAGCATAGGAGTGAATTCTGATCGAAAAAACTCACTTAATTTCCGTTCTTTCTCTACAAAATCTGGTAGATTTACTTTATTCACGTAGATAAACTGGTAAACGCTTCGACTTTAACGAAATCCTCGAAAATAAAATTGATATTCCATATGAGGTCATATTCCCATAGTAAAGCATTGGAGTGATTTTTCTGGAAAAAACTCATTTAATTTCAGGTCGTTCTTTAAAAAAACGGGGCTAGATTACTTAATTCACGCAGATATGGATTGAAACACATGGTTTTTATAGAAATCCTTCACATGAAGTAAGTGAATCGACATGGTATTACATTCCCATAGTAAAGTATAGGGAGGATTCCCATAGGAGACAAGGAAAATCAGTGTCTTATTAAAATTAATTTCTGCTGAAAGCTTGATGATAGTATGTTAATTTACGTATAAATATGCTATATTACATGTTTAATCAGTTTTATGATCGAAATCCTTGAATATTATTTCAAATGAGATTGGAGTCAAAAATGGCAAAATCAAAGATTTTCGTTCGAAATTGTAGAAAATGCTACACTTTTTCTAGTGTCGTTTTGTGTTCCATAGATAAGCATTGAAAATAATTCTTTCTTCAATAACTCAATTACTATCCATTATTTCTCGACAAAAATTAGCCAATTAACGTATCTAACCTAGATTTAATAGAAAACACTTCGTTTTTAACGAAAGCTTCGAAAATAAAAACGATATTCCATATGAGGTCATATTCCCATAGTAAAGCATTGGAGTGATTTTTCTGGAAAAACCCATTTAATTTCAGGTCTTTCTTTAAAAGAAGGGGCTAGATTACTTAATTCACGCAGATATAGATGGAAACAATTGGTTTTTATAGAAATCCTTCATATGAAGTAAGTGAATCGACATGGTATTTCATTCCCATAGTAAAGCATAGGGAGGATTGCCATAGGAAAGCATAGGGGTGAATTGTAATCGAAAAAACTCACTTAATTTCAGTTCGTTCTCTACAAAATCTGGTAGATTTACTTTATTCACGTAGATAAACTGGTAAACACTTCGACTTTAACGAAATCCTCGAAAATAAAATTAATATTCCATATGAGGTCATATTCCCATAGTAAAGCATTGGAGTGATTTTTCTGGAAAAAACTCATTTAATTTCAGGTCTTTCTTTACAAAAAGGGGCTAGATTACTTAATTCACGCAGATATAGATGGAAACAATTGGTTTTTATAGAAATCCTTCATATGAAGTAAGTGAATCGACATGGTATTTCATTCCCATAGTAAAGCATAGGGAGGATTCCCATAGGAAAGCATAGGGGTGAATTGTAATCGAAAAAACTCACTTAATTTCCGTTCGTTCTCTACAAAATCTGGTAGATTTACTTTATTCACGTAGATAAACTGGTAAACACTTCGACTTTAACGAAATCCTCGAAAATAAAATTAATATTCCATATGAGGTCATATTCCCATAGTAAAGCATTGGAGTGATTTTTCTGGAAAAAACTCATTTAATTTCAGGTCTTTCTTTAAAAAAAGGGGCTAGATTACTTAATTCACGCAGATATAGATGGAAACAATTGGTTTTTATAGAAATCCTTCATATGAAGTAAGTGAATCGACATGGTATTTCATTCCCATAGTAAAGTATAGGGTGGATTCCCATAGGAAAGCATAGGAGTGAATTGTGCTCGAAAAAACTCACTTAATTTCCGTTCTTTCTCTACAAAATCTGGTAGATTTACTTTATTCACGTAGATAAACTGGTAAACACTTCGACTTTAACGAAATCCTCGAAAATAAAATTGATATTCCATATGAGGTCATATTCCCATAGTAAAGCATTGGAGTGATTTTTCTGGAAAAAACTCATTTAATTTCAGGTCGTTCTTTAAAAAAAGGGGCTAGATTACTTAATTCACGCAGATATAGATGGAAACACTTGGTTTTTATAGAAATCCTTCACATGAAGTAAGTGAATCGACATGGTATTTCATTCCCATAGTAAATCATAGGGTGGATTCCCATAGGAAAGCATAGGAGTGAATTGTGCTCGAAAAAACTCACTTAATTTCCGTTCTTTCTCTACAAAATCTGGTAGATTTACTTTATTCACGTAGATAAACTGGTAAACACTTCGACTTTAAAGAAATCCTCGAAAATAAAATTGATATTCCATATGAGGTCATATTCCCATAGTAAAGCATTGGAGTGATTTTTCTGGAAAAAACTCATTTAATTTCAGGTCGTTCTTTAAAAAAAGGGCCTAGTTTACTTAATTCCCGCAGATATAGATGGAAACACATGGTTTTTATAGAAATCCTTCACATGAAGTAAGTGAATCGACATGGTATTACATTCCCATAGTAAAGTATAGGGAGGATTCCCATAGGAGACAAGGAAAATCAGTGTCTTATTAAAATTAATTTCTGCTGAAAGCTTGATGATAATATGTTAATTTACGGATAAATATGCTATATTACATGTTTAATCAGTTTTATGATCGAAATCCTTGAATATTATTTCAAATGAGATTGGAGTCAAAAATGGCAAAATCAAAGATTTTCGTTCGAAATTGTAGAAAATGCTACACTTTTTCTAGTGTCGTTTTGTGTTCCATAGATAAGCATTGAAAATAATTCTTTCTTCAATAACTCAATTACTATCCATTATTTCTCGACAAAAATTAGCCAATTAACGTATCTAACCTAGATTTAATAGAAAACACTTCGTTTTTAACGAAAGCTTCGAAAATAAAAACGATATTCCATATGAGGTCATATTCCCATAGTAAAGCATTGGAGTGATTTTTCTGGAAAAAACTCATTTAATTTCAGGTCTTTCTTTAAAAAAAGGGGCTAGATTACTTAATTCACGCAGATATAGATGGAAACAATTGGTTTTTATAGAAATGCTTCATATGAAGTAAGTGAATCGACATGGTATTTCATTCCCATAGTAAAGCATAGGGAGGATTCCCATAGGAAAGCATAGGGGTGAATTGTAATCGAAAAAACTCACTTAATTTCCGTTCGTTCTCTACAAATTCTGGTAGATTTACTTTATTCACGTAGATAAACTGGTAAACACTTCGACTTTAACGAAATCCTCGAAAATAAAATTAATATTCCATATGAGGTCATATTCCCATAGTAAAGCATTGGAGTGATTTTTCTGGAAAAAAACTCATTTAATTTCAGTTCTTTCTTTAAAAAAAGGGGCTAGATTACTTAATTCACGCAGATATAGATGGAAACAATTGGTTTTTATAGAAATCCTTCATATGAAGTAAGTGAATCGACATGGTATTTCATTCCCATAGTAAAGCATAGGGAGGATTCCCATAGGAAAGCATAGGGGTGAATTGTAATCGAAAAAACTCACTTAATTTCCGTTCGTTCTCGACAAAATCTGGTAGATTTACTTTATTCACGTAGATAAACTGGTAAACACTTCGACTTTAACGAAATCCTCGAAAATAAAATTGATATTCCATATGAGGTCATATTCCCATAGTAAAGCATTGGAGTGATTTTTCTGGAAAAAACTCATTTAATTTCAGGTCGTTCTTTAAAAAAAGGGGCTAGATTACTTAATTCACGCAGATATAGATGGAAACACTTGGTTTTTATAGAAATCCTTCACATGAAGTAAGTGAATCGACATGGTATTTCATTCCCATAGTAAATCATAGGGTGGATTCCCATAGGAAAGCATAGGAGTGAATTGTGCTCGAGAAAACTCACTTAATTTCCGTTCTTTCTGTACAAAATCTGGTAGATTTACTTTATTCACGTAGATAAACTGGTAAACACTTCGACTTTAAAGAAATCCTCGAAAATAAAATTGATATTCCATATGAGGTCATATTCCCATAGTAAAGCATTGGAGTGATTTTTCTGGAAAAAACTCATTTAATTTCAGGTCGTTCTTTAAAAAAAGGGCCTAGTTTACTTAATTCCCGCAGACATAGATGGAAACACATGGTTTTTATAGAAATCCTTCACATGAAGTAAGTGAATCGACATGGTATTACATTCCCATAGTAAAGTATAGGGAGGATTCCCATAGGAAAGCATAGGAGTGAATTGTGCTCGAAAAAACTCACTTAATTTCCGTTCTTTCTCTACAAAATCTGGTAGATTTACTTTGTTCACGTAGATAAACTGGTAAACACTTCGACTTTAACGAAATCCTCGAAAATAAAATTGATATTCCATATGAGGTCATATTCCCATAGTAAAGCATTGGAGTGATTTTTCTGGAAAAAACTCATTTAATTTCAGGTCGTTCTTTAAAAAAAGGGCCTAGTTTACTTAATTCCCGCAGATATAGATGGAAACACATGGTTTTTATAGAAATCCTTCACATGAAGTAAGTGAATCGACATGGTATTACATTCCCATAGTAAAGTATAGGGAGGATTCCCATAGGAGACAAGGAAAATCAGTGTCTTATTAAAATTAATTTCTGCTGAAAGCTTGATGATAATATGTTAATTTACGGATAAATATACTATATTACATGTTTAATCAGTTTTATGATCGAAATCCTTGAATATTATTTCAAATGAGATTGGAGTCAAAAATGGCAAAATCAAAGATTTTCGTTCGAAATTGTAGAAAATGCTGCACTTTTTCTAGTGTCGTTTTGTGTTCCATAGATAAGCATTGAAAATAATTCTTTCTTCAATAACTCAATTACTATCCATTATTTCTCGACAAAAATTAGCCAATTAACGTATCTAACCTAGATTTAATAGAAAACACTTCGTTTTTAACGAAAGCTTCGAAAATAAAAACGATATTCCATATGAGGTCATATTCCCATAGTAAAGCATTGGAGTGATTTTTCTGGAAAAACCCATTTAATTTCAGGTCTTTCTTTAAAAAAAAGGGGCTAGATTACTTAATTCACGCAGATATAGATGGAAACAATTGGTTTTTATAGAAATCCTTCATATGAAGTAAGTGAATCGACATGGTATTTCATTCCCATAGTAAAGCATAGGGAGGATTGCCATAGGAAAGCATAGGGGTGAATTGTAATCGAAAAAACTCACTTAATTTCAGTTCGTTCTCTACAAAATCTGGTAGATTTACTTTATTCACGTAGATAAACTGGTAAACACTTCGACTTTAACGAAATCCTCGAAAATAAAATTAATATTCCATATGAGGTCATATTCCCATAGTAAAGCATTGGAGTGATTTTTCTGGAAAAAACTCATTTAATTTCAGGTCTTTCTTTAAAAAAAGGGGCTAGATTACTTAATTCACGCAGATATAGATGGAAACAATTGGTTTTTATAGAAATCCTTCATATGAAGTAAGTGAATCGACATGGTATTTCATTCCCATAGTAAAGCATAGGGAGGATTCCCATAGGAAAGCATAGGGGTGAATTGTAATCGAAAAAACTCACTTAATTTCCGTTCGTTCTCTACAAAATCTGGTAGATTTACTTTATTCACGTAGATAAACTGGTAAACACTTCGACTTTAACGAAATCCTCGAAAATAAAATTAATATTCCATATGAGGTCATATTCCCATAGTAAAGCATTGGAGTGATTTTTCTGGAAAAAACTCATTTAATTTCAGGTCTTTCTTTAAAAAAAGGGGCTAGATTACTTAATTCACGCAGATATAGATGGAAACAATTGGTTTTTATAGAAATCCTTCATATGAAGTAAGTGAATCGACATGGTATTTCATTCCCATAGTAAAGTATAGGGTGGATTCCCATAGGAAAGCATAGGAGTGAATTGTGCTCGAAAAAACTCACTTAATTTCCGTTCTTTCTCTACAAAATCTGGTAGATTTACTTTATTCACGTAGATAAACTGGTAAACACTTCGACTTTAACGAAATCCTCGAAAATAAAATTGATATTCCATATGAGGTCATATTCCCATAGTAAAGCATTGGAGTGATTTTTCTGGAAAAAACTCATTTAATTTCAGGTCGTTCTTTAAAAAAAGGGGCTAGATTACTTAATTCGCGCAGATATAGATGGAAACAATTGGTTTTTATAGAAATCCTTCATATGAAGTAAGTGAATCGACATGGTATTTCATTCCCATAGTAAAGCATAGGGAGGATTCCCATAGGAAAGCATAGGGGTGAATTGTAATCGAAAAAACTCACTTAATTTCCGTTCGTTCTCGACAAAATCTGGTAGATTTACTTTATTCACGTAGATAAACTGGTAAACACTTCGACTTTAACGAAATCCTCGAAAATAAAATTGATATTCCATATGAGGTCATATTCCCATAGTAAAGCATTGGAGTGATTTTTCTGGAAAAAACTCATTTAATTTCAGGTCGTTCTTTAAAAAAAGGGGCTAGATTACTTAATTCACGCAGATATAGATGGAAACACTTGGTTTTTATAGAAATCCTTCACATGAAGTAAGTGAATCGACATGGTATTTCATTCCCATAGTAAATCATAGGGTGGATTCCCATAGGAAAGCATAGGAGTGAATTGTGCTCGAGAAAACTCACTTAATTTCCGTTCTTTCTCTACAAAATCTGGTAGATTTACTTTATTCACGTAGATAAACTGGTAAACACTTCGACTTTAAAGAAATCCTCGAAAATAAAATTGATATTCCATATGAGGTCATATTCCCATAGTAAAGCATTGGAGTGATTTTTCTGGAAAAAACTCATTTAATTTCAGGTCGTTCTTTAAAAAAAGGGGCTAGATTACTTAATTCACGCAGATATAGATGGAAACACTTGGTTTTTATAGAAATCCTTCACATGAAGTAAGTGAATCGACATGGTATTTCATTCCCATAGTAAATCATAGGGTGGATTCCCATAGGAAAGCATAGGAGTGAATTGTGCTCGAAAAAACTCACTTAATTTCCGTTCTTTCTCTACAAAATCTGGTAGATTTACTTTATTCACGTAGATAAACTGGTAAACACTTCGACTTTAACGAAATCCTCGAAAATAAAATTGATATTCCATATGAGGTCATATTCCCATAGTAAAGCATTGGAGTGATTTTTCTGGAAAAAACTCATTTAATTTCAGGTCGTTCTTTAAAAAAAGGGCCTAGTTTACTTAATTCCCGCAGATATAGATGGAAACACATGGTTTTTATAGAAATCCTTCACATGAAGTAAGTGAATCGACATGGTATTACATTCCCATAGTAAAAGTATAGGGAGGATTCCCATAGGAGACAAGGAAAATCAGTGTCTTATTAAAATTAATTTCTGCTGAAAGCTTGATGATAATATGTTAATTTACGGATAAATATGCTATATTACATGTTTAATCAGTTTTATGATCGAAATCCTTGAATATTATTTCAAATGAGATTGGAGTCAAAAATGGCAAAATCAAAGATTTTCGTTCGAAATTGTAGAAAATGCTACACTTTTTCTAGTGTCGTTTTGTGTTCCATAGATAAGCATTGAAAATAATTCTTTCTTCAATAACTCAATTACTATCCATTATTTCTCGACAAAAATTAGCCAATTAACGTATCTAACCTAGATTTAATAGAAAACACTTCGTTTTTAACGAAAGCTTCGAAAATAAAAAGATATTCCATATGAGGTCATATTCCCATAGTAAAGCATTGGAGTGATTTTTCTGGAAAAAACTCATTTAATTTCAGGTCTTTCTTTAAAAAAAGGGGCTAGATTACTTAATTCACGCAGATATAGATGGAAACAATTGGTTTTTATAGAAATGCTTCATATGAAGTAAGTGAATCGACATGGTATTTCATTCCCATAGTAAAGCATAGGGAGGATTCCCATAGGAAAGCATAGGGGTGAATTGTAATCGAAAAAACTCACTTAATTTCCGTTCGTTCTCTACAAATTCTGGTAGATTTACTTTATTCACGTAGATAAACTGGTAAACACTTCGACTTTAACGAAATCCTCGAAAATAAAATTAATATTCCATATGAGGTCATATTCCCATAGTAAAGCATTGGAGTGATTTTTCTGGAAAAAAACTCATTTAATTTCAGTTCTTTCTTTAAAAAAAGGGGCTAGATTACTTAATTCACGCAGATATAGATGGAAACAATTGGTTTTTATAGAAATCCTTCATATGAAGTAACTGAATCGACATGGTATTTCATTCCCATAGTAAAGCATAGGGAGGATTGCCATAGGAAAGCATAGGGGTGAATTGTAATCGAAAAAACTCACTTAATTTCAGTTCGCTCTCTACAAAATCTGGTAGATTTACTTTATTCACGTAGATAAACTGGTAAACACTTCGACTTTAACGAAATCCTCGAAAATAAAATTAATATTCCATATGAGGTCATATTCCCATAGTAAAGCATTGGAGTGATTTTTCTGGAAAAAACTCATTTAATTTCAGGTCTTTCTTTAAAAAAAGGGGCTAGATTACTTAATTCACGCAGATATAGATGGAAACAATTGGTTTTTATAGAAATCCTTCATATGAAGTAAGTGAATCGACATGGTATTTCATTCCCATAGTAAAGCATAGGGAGGATTGCCATAGGAAAGCATAGGGGTGAATTGTAATCGAAAAAACTCACTTAATTTCAGTTCGTTCTCTACAAAATCTGGTAGATTTACTTTATTCACGTAGATAAACTGGTAAACACTTCGACTTTAACGAAATCCTCGAAAATAAAATTAATATTCCATATGAGGTCATATTCCCATAGTAAAGCATTGGAGTGATTTTTCTGGAAAAAACTCATTTAATTTCAGGTCTTTCTTTAAAAAAAGGGGCTAGATTACTTAATTCACGCAGATATAGATGGAAACAATTGGTTTTTATAGAAATCCTTCATATGAAGTAACTGAATCGACATGGTATTTCATTCCCATAGTAAAGCATAGGGAGGATTCCCATAGGAAAGCATAGGGGTGAATTGTAATCGAAAAAACTCACTTAATTTCCGTTCGTTCTCTACAAAATCTGGTAGATTTACTTTATTCACGTAGATAAACTGGTAAACACTTCGACTTTAACGAAATCCTCGAAAATAAAATTGATATTCCATATGAGGTCATATTCCCATAGTAAAGCATTGGAGTGATTTTTCTGGAAAAAACTCATTTAATTTCAGGTCGTTCTTTAAAAAAGGGCCTAGTTTACTTAATTCCCGCAGATATAGATGGAAACACATGGTTTTTATAGAAATCCTTCACATGAAGTAAGTGAATCGACATGGTATTACATTCCCATAGTAAAGTATAGGGAGGATTCCCATAGGAGACAAGGAAAATCAGTGTCTTATTAAAATTAATTTCTGCTGAAAGCTTGATGATAATATGTTAATTTACGGATAAATATGCTATATTACATGTTTAATCAGTTTTATGATCGAAATCCTTGAATATTATTTCAAATGAGATTGGAGTCAAAAATGGCAAAATCAAAGATTTTCGTTCGAAATTGAAGAAAATGCTGCACTTTTTCTAGTGTCGTTTTGTGTTCCATAGATAAGCATTGAAAATAATTCTTTCTTCAATAACTCAATTACTATCCATTATTTCATGACAAAAATTAGCCAATTAACGTATCTAACCTAGATTTAATAGAAAACACTTCGTTTTTAACGAAAGCTTCGAAAATAAAAACGATATTCCATATGAGGTCATATTCCCATAGTAAAGCATTGGAGTGATTTTTCTGGAAAAAACTCATTTAATTTCAGGTCTTTCTTTAAAAAAAGGGGCTAGATTACTTAATTCACGCAGATATAGATGGAAACAATTGGTTTTTATAGAAATCCTTCATATGAAGTAAGTGAATCGACATGGTATTTCATTCCCATAGTAAAGCATAGGGAGGATTCCCATAGGAAAGCATAGGGGTGAATTGTAATCGAAAAAACTCACTTAATTTCCGTTCGTTCTCTACAAAATCTGGTAGATTTACTTTATTCACGTAGATAAACTGGTAAACACTTCGACTTTAACGAAATCGTCGAAAATAAAATTAATATTCCATATGAGGTCATATTCCCATAGTAAAGCATTGGAGTGATTTTTCTGGAAAAAACTCATTTAATTTCAGTTCTTTCTTTAAAAAAAGGGGCTAGATTACTTAATTCACGCAGATATAGATGGAAACAATTGGTTTTTATAGAAATCCTTCATATGAAGTAAGTGAATCGACATGGTATTTCATTCCCATAGTAAAGTATAGGGTGGATTCCCATAGGAAAGCATAGGAGTGAATTGTGCTCGAAAAAACTCACTTAATTTCCGTTCTTTCTCTACAAAATCTGGTAGATTTACTTTATTCACGTAGATAAACTGGTAAACACTTCGACTTTAACGAAATCCTCGAAAATAAAATTGATATTCTATATGAGGTCATATTCCCATAGTAAAGCATTGGAGTGATTTTTCTGGAAAAAACTCATTTAATTTCAGGTCGTTCTTTAAAAAAAGGGGCTAGATTACTTAATTCACGCAGATATAGATGGAAACAATTGGTTTTTATAGAAATCCTTCATATGAAGTAAGTGAATCGACATGGTATTTCATTCCCATAGTAAAGCATAGGGAGGATTCCCATAGGAAAGCATAGGGGTGAATTGTAATCGAAAAAACTCACTTAATTTCCGTTCGTTCTCGACAAAATCTGGTAGATTTACTTTATTCACGTAGATAAACTGGTAAACACTTCGACTTTAACGAAATCCTCGAAAATAAAATTGATATTCCATATGAGGTCATATTCCCATAGTGAAGCATTGGAGTGATTTTTCTGGAAAAAACTCATTTAATTTCAGGTCGTTCTTTAAAAAAAGGGCCTAGTTTACTTAATTCCCGCAGATATAGATGGAAACACATGGTTTTTATAGAAATCCTTCACATGAAGTAAGTGAATCGACATGGTATTACATTCCCATAGTAAAGTATAGGGAGGATTCCCATAGGAAAGCATAGGAGTGAATTGTGCTCGAAAAAACTCACTTAATTTCCGTTCTTTCTCTACGAAATCTGGTAGATTTACTTTATTCACGTAGATAAACTGGTAAACACTTCGACTTTAACGAAATCCTCGAAAATAAAATTGATATTCCATATGAGGTCATATTCCCATAGTAAAGCATTGGAGTGATTTTTCTGGAAAAAACTCATTTAATTTCAGGTCGTTCTTTAAAAAAAGGGCCTAGTTTACTTAATTCCCGCAGATATAGATGGAAACACATGGTTTTTATAGAAATCCTTCACATGAAGTAAGTGAATCGACATGGTATTACATTCCCATAGTAAAGTATAGGGAGGATTCCCATAGGAGACAAGGAAAATCAGTGTCTTATTAAAATTAATTTCTGCTGAAAGCTTGATGATAATATGTTAATTTACGGATAAATATGCTATATTACATGTTTAATCAGTTTTATGATCGAAATCCTTGAATATTATTTCAAATGAGATTGGAGTCAAAAATGGCAAAATCAAAGATTTTCGTTCGAAATTGTAGAAAATGCTGCACTTTTTCTAGTGTCGTTTTGTGTTCCATAGATAAGCATTGAAAATAATTCTTTCTTCAATAACTCAATTACAATCCATTATTTCTCGACAAAAATTAGCCAATTAACGTATCTAACCTAGATTTAATAGAAAACACTTCGTTTTTAACGAAAGCTTCGAAAATAAAAACGATATTCCATATGAGGTCATATTCCCATAGTAAAGCATTGGAGTGATTTTTCTGGAAAAACTCATTTAATTTCAGGTCTTTCTTTAAAAAAAGGGGCTAGATTACTTAATTCACGCAGATATAGATGGAAACAATTGGTTTTTATAGAAATCCTTCATATGAAGTAAGTGAATCGACATGGTATTTCATTCCCATAGTAAAGCATAGGGAGGATTGCCATAGGAAAGCATAGGGGTGAATTGTAATCGAAAAAACTCACTTAATTTCAGTTCGCTCTCTACAAAATCTGGTAGATTTACTTTATTCACGTAGATAAACTGGTAAACACTTCGACTTTAACGAAATCCTCGAAAATAAAATTAATATTCCATATGAGGTCATATTCCCATAGTAAAGCATTGGAGTGATTTTTCTGGAAAAAACTCATTTAATTTCAGGTCTTTCTTTAAAAAAAGGGGCTAGATTACTTAATTCACGCAGATATAGATGGAAACAATTGGTTTTTATAGAAATCCTTCATATGAAGTAAGTGAATCGACATGGTATTTCATTCCCATAGTAAAGCATAGGGAGGATTCCATAGGAAAGCATAGGGGTGAATTGTAATCGAAAAAACTCACTTAATTTCCGTTCGTTCTCTACAAAATCTGGTAGATTTACTTTATTCACGTAGATAAACTGGTAAACACTTCGACTTTAACGAAATCCTCGAAAATAAAATTGATATTCCATATGAGGTCATATTCCCATAGTAAAGCATTGGAGTGATTTTTCTGGAAAAAACTCATTTAATTTCAGGTCGTTCTTTAAAAAAACGGGGCTAGATTACTTAATTCACGCAGATATAGATTGAAACACATGGTTTTTATAGAAATCCTTCACATGAAGTAAGTGAATCGACATGGTATTACATTCCCATAGTAAAGTATAGGGAGGATTCCCATAGGAGACAAGGAAAATCAGTGTCTTATTAAAATTAATTTCTGCTGAAAGCTTGATGATAATATGTTAATTTACGTATAAATATGCTATATTACATGTTTAATCAGTTTTATGATCGAAATCCTTGAATATTATTTCAAATGAGATTGGAGTCAAAAATGGCAAAATCAAAGATTTTCGTTCGAAATTGTAGAAAATGCTACACTTTTTCTAGTGTCGTTTTGTGTTCCATAGATAAGCATTGAAAATAATTCTTTCTTCAATAACTCAATTACTATCCATTATTTCTCGACAAAAATTAGCCAATTAACGTATCTAACCTAGATTTAATAGAAAACACTTCGTTTTTAACGAAAGCTTCGAAAATAAAAACGATATTCCATATGAGGTCATATTCCCATAGTAAAGCATTGGAGTGATTTTTCTGGAAAAACTCATTTAATTTCAGGTCTTTCTTTAAAAAAAGGGGCTAGATTACTTAATTCACGCAGATATAGATGGAAACAATTGGTTTTTATAGAAATCCTTCATATGAAGTAAGTGAATCGACATGGTATTTCATTCCCATAGTAAAGCATAGGGAGGATTGCCATAGCAAAGCATAGGGGTGAATTGTAATCGAAAAAACTCACTTAATTTCAGTTCGTTCTCTAAAAAATCTGGTAGATTTACTTTATTCACGTAGATAAACTGGTAAACACTTCGACTTTAACGAAATCCTCGAAAATAAAATTAATATTCCATATGAGGTCATATTCCCATAGTAAAGCATTGGAGTGATTTTTCTGGAAAAAACTCATTTAATTTCAGGTCTTTCTTTAAAAAAAGGGGCTAGATTACTTAATTCACGCAGATATAGATGGAAACAATTGGTTTTTATAGAAATCCTTCATATGAAGTAAGTGAATCGACATGGTATTTCATTCCCCTAGTAAAGCATAGGGAGGATTCCCATAGGAAAGCATAGGGGTGAATTGTAATCGAAAAAACTCACTTAATTTCCGTTCGTTCTCTACAAAATCTGGTAGATTTACTTTATTCACGTAGATAAACTGGTAAACACTTCGACTTTAACGAAATCCTCGAAAATAAAATTGATATTCCATATGAGGTCATATTCCCATAGTAAAGCATTGGAGTGATTTTTCTGGAAAAAACTCATTTAATTTCAGGTCGTTCTTTAAAAAAACGGGGCTAGATTACTTAATTCACGCAGATATAGATTGAAACACATGGTTTTTATAGAAATCCTTCACATGAAGTAAGTGAATCGACATGGTATTACATTCCCATAGTAAAGTATAGGGAGGATTCCCATAGGAGACAAGGAAAATCAGTGTCTTATTAAAATTAATTTCTGCTGAAAGCTTGATGATAATATGTTAATTTACGTATAAATATGCTATATTACATGTTTAATCAGTTTTATGATCGAAATCCTTGAATATTATTTCAAATGAGATTGGAGTCAAAAATGGCAAAATCAAAGATTTTCGTTCGAAATTGTAGAAAATGCTACACTTTTTCTAGTGTCGTTTTGTGTTCCATAGATAAGCATTGAAAATAATTCTTTCTTCAATAACTCAATTACTATCCATTATTTCTCGACAAAAATTAGCCAATTAACGTATCTAACCTAGATTTAATAGAAAACACTTCGTTTTTAACGAAATCCTCGAAAATAAAATTAATATTCCATATGAGGTCATATTCCCATAGTAAAGCATTGGAGTGATTTTTCTGGAAAAAACTCATTTAATTTCAGGTCTTTCTTTAAAAAAGGGGCTAGATTACTTAATTCACGCAGATATAGATGGAAACAATTGGTTTTTATAGAAATCCTTCATATGAAGTAAGTGAATCGACATGGTATTTCATTCCCATAGTAAAGCATAGGGAGGATTGCCATAGGAAAGCATAGGGGTGAATTGTAATCGAAAAAACTCACTTAATTTCAGTTCGCTCTCTACAAAATCTGGTAGATTTACTTTATTCACGTAGATAAACTGGTAAACACTTCGACTTTAACGAAATCCTCGAAAATAAAATTAATATTCCATATGAGGTCATATTCCCATAGTAAAGCATTGGAGTGATTTTTCTGGAAAAAACTCATTTAATTTCAGGTCTTTCTTTAAAAAAAGGGGCTAGATTACTTAATTCACGCAGATATAGATGGAAACAATTGGTTTTTATAGAAATCCTTCATATGAAGTAAGTGAATCGACATGGTATTTCATTCCCATAGTAAAGCATAGGGAGGATTCCCATAGGAAAGCATAGGGGTGAATTGTAATCGAAAAAACTCACTTAATTTCCGTTCGTTCTCTACAAAATCTGGTAGATTTACTTTATTCACGTAGATAAACTGATAAACACTTCGACTTTAACGAAATCCTCGAAAATAAAATTGATATTCCATATGAGGTCATATTCCCATAGTAAAGCATTGGAGTGATTTTTCTGGAAAAAACTCATTTAATTTCAGGTCGTTCTTTAAAAAAACGGGGCTAGATTACTTAATTCACGCAGATATAGATTGAAACACATGGTTTTTATAGAAATCCTTCACATGAAGTAAGTGAATCGACATGGTATTACATTCCCATAGTAAAGTATAGGGAGGATTCCCATAGGAGACAAGGAAAATCAGTGTCTTATTAAAATTAATTTCTGCTGAAAGCTTGATGATAATATGTTAATTTACGTATAAATATGCTATATTACATGTTTAATCAGTTTTATGATCGAAATCCTTGAATATTATTTCAAATGAGATTGGAGTCAAAAATGGCAAAATCAAAGATTTTCGTTCGAAATTGTAGAAAATGCTACACTTTTTCTAGTGTCGTTTTGTGTTCCATAGATAAGCATTGAAAATAATTCTTTCTTCAATAACTCAATTACTATCCATTATTTCTCGACAAAAATTAGCCAATTAACGTATCTAACCTAGATTTAATAGAAAACACTTCGTTTTTAACGAAAGCTTCGAAAATAAAAACGATATTCCATATGAGGTCATATTCCCATAGTAAAGCATTGGAGTGATTTTTCTGGAAAAACTCATTTAATTTCAGGTCTTTCTTTAAAAAAAGGGGCTAGATTACTTAATTCACGCAGATATAGATGGAAACAATTGGTTTTTATAGAAATCCTTCATATGAAGTAAGTGAATCGACATGGTATTTCATTCCCATAGTAAAGCATAGGGAGGATTGCCATAGCAAAGCATAGGGGTGAATTGTAATCGAAAAAACTCACTTAATTTCAGTTCGTTCTCTACAAAATCTGGTAGATTTACTTTATTCACGTAGATAAACTGGTAAACACTTCGACTTTAACGAAATCCTCGAAAATAAAATTAATATTCCATATGAGGTCATATTCCCATAGTAAAGCATTGGAGTGATTTTTCTGGAAAAAACTCATTTAATTTCAGGTCTTTCTTTAAAAAAATTGGCTAGATTACTTAATTCACGCAGATATAGATGGAAACAATTGGTTTTTATAGAAATCCTTCATATGAAGTAAGTGAATCGACATGGTATTTCATTCCCATAGTAAAGCATAGGGAGGATTCCCATAGGAAAGCATAGGGGTGAATTGTAATCGAAAAAACTCACTTAATTTCCGTTCGTTCTCTACAAAATCTGGTAGATTTACTTTATTCACGTAGATAAACTGGTAAACACTTCGACTTTAACGAAATCCTCGAAAATAAAATTAATATTCCATATGAGGTCATATTCCCATAGTAAAGCATTGGAGTGATTTTTCTGGAAAAAACTCATTTAATTTCAGTTCTTTCTTTAAAAAAAGGGGCTAGATTACTTAATTCACGCAGATATAGATGGAAACAATTGGTTTTTATAGAAATCCTTCATATGAAGTAAGTGAATCGACATGGTATTTCATTCCCATAGTAAAGTATAGGGTGGATTCCCATAGGAAAGCATAGGAGTGAATTGTGCTCGAAAAAACTCACTTAATTTCCGTTCTTTCTCTACAAAATCTGGTAGATTTACTTTATTCACGTAGATAAACTGGTAAACACTTCGACTTTAACGAAATCCTCGAAAATAAAATTGATATTCCATATGAGGTCATATTCCCATAGTAAAGCATTGGAGTGATTTTTCTGGAAAAAACTCATTTAATTTCAGGTCGTTCTTTAAAAAAAGGGGCTAGATTACTTAATTCACGCAGATATAGATGGAAACAATTGGTTTTTATAGAAATCCTTCATATGAAGTAAGTGAATCGACATGGTATTTCATTCCCATAGTAAAGCATAGGGAGGATTGCCATAGGAAAGCATAGGGGTGAATTGTAATCGAAAAAACTCACTTAATTTCAGTTCGTTCTCTACAAAATCTGGTAGATTTACTTTATTCACGTAGATAAACTGGTAAACACTTCGACTTTAACGAAATCCTCGAAAATAAAATTAATATTCCATATGAGGTCATATTCCCATAGTAAAGCATTGGAGTGATTTTTCTGGAAAAAACTCATTTAATTTCAGGTCTTTCTTTAAAAAAAGGGGCTAGATTACTTAATTCACGTAGATATAGATGGAAACAATTGGTTTTTATAGAAATCCTTCATATGAAGTAAGTGAATCGACATGGTATTTCATTCCCATAGTAAAGTATAGGGTGGATTCCCATAGGAAAGCATAGGAGTGAATTGTGCTCGAAAAAACTCACTTAATTTCCGTTCTTTCTCTACAAAATCTGGTAGATTTACTTTATTCACGTAGATAAACTGGTAAACACTTCGACTTTAACGAAATCCTCGAAAATAAAATTGATATTCCATATGAGGTCATATTCCCATAGTAAAGCATTGGAGTGATTTTTCTGGAAAAAACTCATTTAATTTCAGGTCGTTCTTTAAAAAAAGGGGCTAGATTACTTAATTCACGCAGATATAGATGGAAACAATTGGTTTTTATAGAAATCCTTCATATGAAGTAAGTGAATCGACATGGTATTTCATTCCCATAGTAAAGCATAGGGAGGATTCCCATAGGAAAGCATAGGGGTGAATTGTAATCGAAAAAACTCACTTAATTTCCGTTCGTTCTCGACAAGATCTGGTAGATTTACTTTATTCACGTAGATAAACTGGTAAACACTTCGACTTTAACGAAATCCTCGAAAATAAAATTGATATTCCATATGAGGTCATATTCCCATAGTAAAGCATTGGAGTGATTTTTCTGGAAAAAACTCATTTAATTTCAGGTCGTTCTTTAAAAAAAGGGGCTAGATTACTTAATTCACGCAGATATAGATGGAAACACTTGGTTTTTATAGAAATCCTTCACATGAAGTAAGTGAATCGACATGGTATTTCATTCCCATAGTAAATCATAGGGTGGATTCCCATAGGAAAGCATAGGAGTGAATTGTGCTCGAGAAAACTCACTTAATTTCCGTTCTTTCTCTACAAAATCTGGTAGATTTACTTTATTCACGTAGATAAACTGGTAAACACTTCGACTTTAAAGAAATCCTCGAAAATAAAATTGATATTCCATATGAGGTCATATTCCCATAGTAAAGCATTGGAGTGATTTTTCTGGAAAAAACTCATTTAATTTCAGGTCGTTCTTTAAAAAAAGGGCCTAGTTTACTTAATTCCCGCAGATATAGATGGAAACACATGGGTTTTATAGAAATCCTTCACATGAAGTAAGTGAATCGACATGGTATTACATTCCCATAGTAAAGTATAGGGAGGATTCCCATAGGAAAGCATAGGAGTGAATTGTGCTCGAAAAAACTCACTTAATTTCCGTTCTTTCTCTACAAAATCTGGTAGATTTACTTTGTTCACGTAGATAAACTGGTAAACACTTCGACTTTAACGAAATCCTCGAAAATAAAATTGATATTCCATATGAGGTCATATTCCCATAGTAAAGCATTGGAGTGATTTTTCTGGAAAAAACTCATTTAATTTCAGGTCGTTCTTTAAAAAAAGGGCCTAGTTTACTTAATTCCCGCAGATATAGATGGAAACACATGGTTTTTATAGAAATCCTTCACATGAAGTAAGTGAATCGACATGGTATTACATTCCCATAGTAAAGTATAGGGAGGATTCCCATAGGAGACAAGGAAAATCAGTGTCTTATTAAAATTAATTTCTGCTGAAAGCTTGATGATAATATGTTAATTTACGGATAAATATGCTATATTACATGTTTAATCAGTTTTATGATCGAAATCCTTGAATATTATTTCAAATGAGATTGGAGTCAAAAATGGCAAAATCAAAGATTTTCGTTCGAAATTGTAGAAAATGCTGCACTTTTTCTAGTGTCGTTTTGTGTTCCATAGATAAGCATTGAAAATAATTCTTTCTTCAATAACTCAATTACTATCCATTATTTCTCGACAAAAATTAGCCAATTAACGTATCTAACCTAGATTTAATAGAAAACACTTCGTTTTTAACGAAAGCTTCGAAAATAAAAACGATATTCCATATGAGGTCATATTCCCATAGTAAAGCATTGGAGTGATTTTTCTGGAAAAACTCATTTAATTTCAGGTCTTTCTTTAAAAAAAGGGGCTAGATTACTTAATTCACGCAGATATAGATGGAAACAATTGGTTTTTATAGAAATCCTTCATATGAAGTAAGTGAATCGACATGGTATTTCATTCCCATAGTAAAGCATAGGGAGGATTGCCATAGGAAAGCATAGGGGTGAATTGTAATCGAAAAAACTCACTTAATTTCAGTTCGTTCTCTACAAAATCTGGTAGATTTACTTTATTCACGTAGATAAACTGGTAAACACTTCGACTTTAACGAAATCCTCGAAAATAAAATTAATATTCCATATGAGGTCATATTCCCATAGTAAAGCATTGGAGTGATTTTTCTGGAAAAAACTCATTTAATTTCAGGTCTTTCTTTAAAAAAAGGGGCTAGATTACTTAATTCACGCAGATATAGATGGAAACAATTGGTTTTTATAGAAATCCTTCATATGAAGTAACTGAATCGACATGGTATTTCATTCCCATAGTAAAGCATAGGGAGGATTGCCATAGGAAAGCATAGGGGTGAATTGTAATCGAAAAAACTCACTTAATTTCAGTTCGCTCTCTACAAAATCTGGTAGATTTACTTTATTCACGTAGATAAACTGGTAAACACTTCGACTTTAACGAAATCCTCGAAAATAAAATTGATATTCCATATGAGGTCATATTCCCATAGTAAAGCATTGGAGTGATTTTTCTGGAAAAAACTCATTTAATTTCAGGTCGGTCTTTAAAAAAAGGGCCTAGTTTACTTAATTCCCGCAGATATAGATGGAAACACATGGTTTTTATAGAAATCCTTCACATGAAGTAAGTGAATCGACATGGAATTACATTCCCATAGTAAAGTATAGGGAGGATTCCCATAGGAGACAAGGAAAATCAGTGTCTTATTAAAATTAATTTCTGCTGAAAGCTTGATGATAATATGTTAATTTACGGATAAATATGCTATATTACATGTTTAATCAGTTTTATGATCGAAATCCTTGAATATTATTTCAAATGAGATTGGAGTCAAAAATGGCAAAATCAAAGATTTTCGTTCGAAATTGAAGAAAATGCTGCACTTTTTCTAGTGTCGTTTTGTGTTCCATAGATAAGCATTGAAAATAATTCTTTCTTCAATAACTCAATTACTATCCATTATTTCTCGACAAAAATTAGCCAATTAACGTATCTAACCTAGATTTAATAGAAAACACTTCGTTTTTAACGAAAGCTTCGAAAATAAAAACGATATTCCATATGAGGTCATATTCCCATAGTAAAGCATTGGAGTGATTTTTCTGGAAAAAACTCATTTAATTTCAGGTCTTTCTTTAAAAAAAGGGGCTAGATTACTTAATTCACGCAGATATAGATGGAAACAATTGGTTTTTATAGAAATCCTTCATATGAAGTAAGTGAATCGACATGGTATTTCATTCCCATAGTAAAGCATAGGGAGGATTCCCATAGGAAAGCATAGGGGTGAATTGTAATCGAAAAAACTCACTTAATTTCCGTTCGTTCTCTACAAAATCTGGTAGATTTACTTTATTCACGTAGATAAACTGGTAAACACTTCGACTTTAACGAAATCCTCGAAAATAAAATTAATATTCCATATGAGGTCATATTCCCATAGTAAAGCATTGGAGTGATTTTTCTGGAAAAAACTCATTTAATTTCAGTTCTTTCTTTAAAAAAAGGGGCTAGATTACTTAATTCACGCAGATATAGATGGAAACAATTGGTTTTTATAGAAATCCTTCATATGAAGTAAGTGAATCGACATGGTATTTCATTCCCATAGTAAAGTATAGGGTGGATTCCCATAGGAAAGCATAGGAGTGAATTGTGCTCGAAAAAACTCACTTAATTTCCGTTCTTTCTCTACAAAATCTGGTAGATTTACTTTATTCACGTAGATAAACTGGTAAACCCTTCGACTTTAACGAAATCCTCGAAAATAAAATTGATATTCCATATGAGGTCATATTCCCATAGTAAAGCATTGGAGTGATTTTTCTGGAAAAAACTCATTTAATTTCAGGTCGTTCTTTAAAAAAAGGGGCTAGATTACTTAATTCACGCAGATATAGATGGAAACAATTGGTTTTTATAGAAATCCTTCATATGAAGTAAGTGAATCGACATGGTATTTCATTCCCATAGTAAAGCATAGGGAGGATTGCCATAGGAAAGCATAGGGGTGAATTGTAATCGAAAAAACTCACTTAATTTCAGTTCGTTCTCTACAAAATCTGGTAGATTTACTTTATTCACGTAGATAAACTGGTAAACACTTCGACTTTAACGAAATCCTCGAAAATAAAATTAATATTCCATATGAGGTCATATTCCCATAGTAAAGCATTGGAGTGATTTTTCTGGAAAAAACTCATTTAATTTCAGGTCTTTCTTTAAAAAAAGGGGCTAGATTACTTAATTCACGCAGATATAGATGGAAACAATTGGTTTTTATAGAAATCCTTCATATGAAGTAAGTGAATCGACATGGTATTTCATTCCCATAGTAAAGTATAGGGTGGATTCCCATAGGAAAGCATAGGAGTGAATTGTGCTCGAAAAAACTCACTTAATTTCCGTTCGTTCTCGACAAAATCTGGTAGATTTACTTTATTCACGTAGATAAACTGGTAAACACTTCGACTTTAACGAAATCCTCGAAAATAAAATTGATATTCCATATGAGGTCATATTCCCATAGTAAAGCATTGGAGTGATTTTTCTGGAAAAAACTCATTTAATTTCAGGTCGTTCTTTAAAAAAAGGGGCTAGATTACTTAATTCACGCAGATATAGATGGAAACAATTGGTTTTTATAGAAATCCTTCATATGAAGTAAGTGAATCGACATGGTATTTCATTCCCATAGTAAAGCATAGGGAGGATTCCCATAGGAAAGCATAGGGGTGAATTGTAATCGAAAAAACTCACTTAATTTCCGTTCTTTCTCTACAAAATCTGGTAGATTTACTTTGTTCACGTAGATAAACTGGTAAACACTTCGACTTTAACGAAATCCTCGAAAATAAAATTGATATTCCATATGAGGTCATATTCCCATAGTAAAGCATTGGAGTGATTTTTCTGGAAAAAACTCATTTAATTTCAGGTCTTTCTTTAAAAAAAGGGGCTAGATTACTTAATTCACGCAGATATAGATGGAAACAATTGGTTTTTATAGAAATCCTTCATATGAAGTAAGAGAATCGACATGGTATTTCATTCCCATAGTAAAGTATAGGGTGGATTCCCATAGGAAAGCATAGGAGTGAATTGTGCTCGAAAAAACTCACTTAATTTCCGTTCGTTCTCGACAAAATCTGGTAGATTTACTTTATTCACGTAGATAAACTGGTAAACACTTCGACTTTAACGAAATCCTCGAAAATAAAATTGATATTCCATATGAGGTCATATTCCCATAGTAAAGCATTGGAGTGATTTTTCTGGAAAAAACTCATTTAATTTCAGGTCGTTCTTTAAAAAAAGGGCCTAGTTTACTTAATTCCCGCAGATATAGATGGAAACACATGGTTTTTATAGAAATCCTTCACATGAAGTAAGTGAATCGACATGGTATTACATTCCCATAGTAAAGTATAGGGAGGATTCCCATAGGAAAGCATAGGAGTGAATTGTGCTCGAAAAAACTCACTTAATTTCCGTTCTTTCTCTACAAAATCTGGTAGATTTACTTTGTTCACGTAGATAAACTGGTAAACACTTCGACTTTAACGAAATCCTCGAAAATAAAATTGATATTCCATATGAGGTCATATTCCCATAGTAAAGCATTGGAGTGATTTTTCTGGAAAAAACTCATTTAATTTAAGGTCGTTCTTTAAAAAAAGGGCCTAGTTTACTTAATTCCCGCAGATATAGATGGAAACACATGGTTTTTATAGAAATCCTTCACATGAAGTAAGTGAATCGACATGGTATTACATTCCCATAGTAAAGTATAGGGAGGATTCCCATAGGAAAGCATAGGAGTGAATTGTGCTCGAAAAAACTCACTTAATTTCCGTTCTTTCTCTACAAAATCTGGTAGATTTACTTTGTTCACGTAGATAAACTGGTAAACACTTCGACTTTAACGAAATCCTCGAAAATAAAATTGATATTCCATATGAGGTCATATTCCCATAGTAAAGCATTGGAGTCATTTTTCTGGAAAAAACTCATTTAATTTCAGGTCGTTCTTTAAAAAAAGGGCCTAGTTTACTTAATTCCCGCAGATATAGATGGAAACACATGGTTTTTATAGAAATCCTTCACATGAAGTAAGTGAATCGACATGGTATTACATTCCCATAGTAAAGTATAGGGAGGATTCCCATAGGAGACAAGGAAAATCAGTGTCTTATTAAAATTAATTTCTGCTGAAAGCTTGATGATAATATGTTAATTTACGGATAAATATGCTATATTACATGTTTAATCAGTTTTATGATCGAAATCCTTGGATATTATTTCAAATGAGATTGGAGTCAAAAATGGCAAAATCAAAGATTTTCGTTCGAAATTGTAGAAAATGCTGCACTTTTTCTAGTGTCGTTTTGTGTTCCATAGATAAGCATTGAAAATAATTCTTTCTTCAATAACTCAATTACTATCCATTATTTCTCGACAAAAATTAGCCAATTAACGTATCTAACCTAGATTTAATAGAAAACACTTCGTTTTTAACGAAAGCTTCGAAAATAAAAACGATATTCCATATGAGGTCATATTCCCATAGTAAAGCATGGGAGTGATTTTTCTGGAAAAACTCATTTAATTTCAGGTCTTTCTTTAAAAAAAGGGGCTAGATTACTTAATTCACGCAGATATAGATGGAAACAATTGGTTTTTATAGAAATCCTTCATATGAAGTAAGTGAATCGACATGGTATTTCATTCCCATAGTAAAGCATAGGGAGGATTGCCATAGGAAAGCATAGGGGTGAATTGTAATCGAAAAACCTCACTTAATTTCAGTTCGTTCTCTACAAAATCTGGTAGATTTACTTTATTCACGTAGATAAACTGGTAAACACTTCGACTTTAACGAAATCCTCGAAAATAAAATTAATATTCCATATGAGGTCATATTCCCATAGTAAAGCATTGGAGTGATTTTTCTGGAAAAAACTCATTTAATTTCAGGTCTTTCTTTAAAAAAAGGGGCTAGATTACTTAATTCACGCAGATATAGATGGAAACAATTGGTTTTTATAGAAATCCTTCATATGAAGTAAGTGAATCGACATGGTATTTCATTCCCATAGTAAAGCATAGGGAGGATTGCCATAGGAAAGCATAGGGGTTAATTGTAATCGAAAAAACTCACTTAATTTCAGTTCGCTCTCTACAAAATCTGGTAGATTTACTTTATTCACGTAGATAAACTGGTAAACACTTCGACTTTAACGAAATCCTCGAAAATAAAATTAATATTCCATATGAGGTCATATTCCCATAGTAAAGCATTGGAGTGATTTTTCTGGAAAAAACTCATTTAATTTCAGGTCTTTCTTTAAAAAAAGGGGCTAGATTACTTAATTCACGCAGATATAGATGGAAACAATTGGTTTTTATAGAAATCCTTCATATGAAGTAAGTGAATCGACATGGTATTTCATTCCCATAGTAAAGCATAGGGAGGATTCCCATAGGAAAGCATAGGGGTGAATTGTAATCGAAAAAACTCACTTAATTTCCGTTCGTTCTCTACAAAATCTGGTAGATTTACTTTATTCACGTAGATAAACTGGTTAACACTTCGACTTTAACGAAATCCTCGACAATAAAATTGATATTCCATATGAGGTCATATTCCCATAGTAAAGCATTGGAGTGATTTTTCTGGAAAAAACTCATTTAATTTCAGGTCGTTCTTTAAAAAAAGGGCCTAGTTTACTTAATTCCCGCAGATATAGATGGAAACACATGGTTTTTATAGAAATCCTTCACATGAAGTAAGTGAATCGACATGGTATTACATTCCCATAGTAAAGTATAGGGTGGATTCCCATAGGAAAGCATAGGAGTGAATTCTGATCGAAAAAACTCACTTAATTTCCGTTCTTTCTCTACAAAATCTGGTAGATTTACTTTATTCACGTAGATAAACTGGTAAACACTTCGACTTTAACGAAATCCTCGAAAATAAAATTGATATTCCATATGAGGTCATATTCCCATAGTAAAGCATTGGAGTGATTTTTCTGGAAAAAACTCATTTAATTTCAGGTCGTTCTTTAAAAAAACGGGGCTAGATTACTTAATTCACGCAGATATAGATTGAAACACATGGTTTTTATAGAAATCCTTCACATGAAGTAAGTGAATCGACATGGTATTACATTCCCATAGTAAAGTATAGGGAGGATTCCCATAGGAGACAAGGAAAATCAGTGTCTTATTAAAATTAATTTCTGCTGAAAGCTTGATGATAATATGTTAATTTACGTATAAATATGCTATATTACATGTTTAATCAGTTTTATGATCGAAATCCTTGAATATTATTTCAAATGAGATTGGAGTCAAAAATGGCAAAATCAAAGATTTTCGTTCGAAATTGTAGAAAATGCTACACTTTTTCTAGTGTCGTTTTGTGTTCCATAGATAAGCATTGAAAATAATTCTTTCTTCAATAACTCAATTACTATCCATTATTTCTCGACAAAAATTAGCCAATTAACGTATCTAACCTAGATTTAATAGAAAACACTTCGTTTTTAACGAAAGCTTCGAAAATAAAAACGATATTCCATATGAGGTCATATTCCCATAGTAAAGCATTGGAGTGATTTTTCTGGAAAAACTCATTTAATTTCAGGTCTTTCTTTAAAAAAAGGGGCTAGATTACTTAATTCACGCAGATATAGATGGAAACAATTGGTTTTTATAGAAATCCTTCATATGAAGTAAGTGAATCGACATGGTATTTCATTCCCATAGTAAAGCATAGGGAGGATTGCCATAGGAAAGCATAGGGGTGAATTGTAATCGAAAAAACTCACTTAATTTCAGTTCGTTCTCTACAAAATCTGGTAGATTTACTTTATTCACGTAGATAAACTGGTAAACACTTCGACTTTAACGAAATCCTCGAAAATAAAATTAATATTCCATATGAGGTCATATTCCCATAGTAAAGCATTGGAGTGATTTTTCTGGAAAAAACTCATTTAATTTCAGGTCTTTCTTTAAAAAAAGGGGCTAGATTACTTAATTCACGCAGATATAGATGGAAACAATTGGTTTTTATAGAAATCCTTCATATGAAGTAAGTGAATCGACATGGTATTTCATTCCCATAGTAAAGCATAGGGAGGATTCCCATAGGAAAGCATAGGGGTGAATTGTAATCGAAAAAACTCACTTAATTTCCGTTCGTTCTCTACAAAATCTGGTAGATTTACTTTATTCACGTAGATAAACTGGTAAACACTTCGACTTTAACGAAATCCTCGAAAATAAAATTGATATTCCATATGAGGTCATATTCCCATAGTAAAGCATTGGAGTGATTTTTCTGGAAAAAACTCATTTAATTTCAGGTCGTTCTTTAAAAAAAGGGCCTAGTTTACTTAATTCCCGCAGATATAGATGGAAACACATGGTTTTTATAGAAATCCTTCACATGAAGTAAGTGAATCGACATGGTATTACATTCCCATAGTAAAGCATAGGGAGGATTCCCATAGGAAAGCATAGGAGTGAATTCTGATCGAAAAAACTCACTTAATTTCCGTTCTTTCTCTACAAAATCTGGTAGATTTACTTTATTCACGTAGATAAACTGGTAAACACTTCGACTTTAACGAAATCCTCGAAAATAAAATTGATATTCCATATGAGGTCATATTCCCATAGTAAAGCATTGGAGTGATTTTTCTGGAAAAAACTCATTTAATTTCAGGTCGTTCTTTAAAAAAACGGGGCTAGATTACTTAATTCACGCAGATATAGATTGAAACACATTGTTTTTATAGAAATCCTTCACATGAAGTAAGTGAATCGACATGGTATTACATTCCCATAGTAAAGTATAGGGAGGATTCCCATAGGAGACAAGGAAAATCAGTGTCTTATTAAAATTAATTTCTGCTGAAAGCTTGATGATAATATGTTAATTTACGTATAAATATGCTATATTACATGTTTAATCAGTTTTATGATCGAAATCCTTGAATATTATTTCAAATGAGATTGGAGTCAAAAATGGCAAAATCAAAGATTTTCGTTCGAAATTGTAGAAAATGCTACACTTTTTCTAGTGTCGTTTTGTGTTCCATAGATAAGCATTGAAAATAATTCTTTCTTCAATAACTCAATTACTATCCATTATTTCTCGACAAAAATTAGCCAATTAACGTATCTAACCTAGATTTAATAGAAAACACTTCGTTTTTAACGAAAGCTTCGAAAATAAAAACGATATTCCATATGAGGTCATATTCCCATAGTAAAGCATTGGAGTGATTTTTCTGGAAAAACTCATTTAATTTCAGGTCTTTCTTTAAAAAAAGGGGCTAGATTACTTAATTCACGCAGATATAGATGGAAACAATTGGTTTTTATAGAAATCCTTCATATGAAGTAAGTGAATCGACATGGTATTTCATTCCCATAGTAAAGCATAGGGAGGATTCCCATAGGAAAGCATAGGGGTGAATTGTAATCGAAAAAACTCACTTAATTTCCGTTCGTTCTCGACAAAATCTGGTAGATTTACTTCATTCACGTAGATAAACTGGTAAACACTTCGACTTTAACGAAATCCTCGAAAATAAAATTGATATTCCATATGAGGTCATATTCCCATAGTAAAGCATTGGAGTGATTTTTCTGGAAAAAACTCATTTAATTTCAGGTCGTTCTTTAAAAAAAGGGGCTAGATTACTTAATTCACGCAGATATAGATGGAAACAATTGGTTTTTATAGAAATCCTTCATATGAAGTAAGTGAATCGACATGGTATTTCATTCCCATAGTAAAGCATAGGGAGGATTCCCGTAGGAAAGCATAGGGGTGAATTGTAATCGAAAAAACTCACTTAATTTCCGTTCGTTCTCTACAAAATCTGGTAGATTTACTTTATTCACGTAGTTAAACTGGTAAACACTTCGACTTTAACGAAATCCTCGAAAATAAAATTGATATTCCATATGAGGTCATATTCCCATAGTAAAGCATTGGAGTGATTTTTCTGGAAAAAACTCATTTAATTTCAGGTCGTTCTTTAAAAAAAGGGCCTAGTTTACTTAATTCCCGCAGATATAGATGGAAACACATGGTTTTTATAGAAATCCTTCACATGAAGTAAGTGAATCGACATGGTATTACATTCCCATAGTAAAGTATAGGGAGGATTCCCATAGGAAAGCATAGGAGTGAATTGTGCTCGAAAAAACTCACTTAATTTCCGTTCTTTCTCTACAAAATCTGGTAGATTTACTTTGTTCACGTAGATAAACTGGTAAACACTTCGACTTTAACGAAATCCTCGAAAATAAAATTGATATTCCATATGAGGTCATATTCCCATAGTAAAGCATTGGAGTGATTTGTCTGGAAAAAACTCATTTAATTTCAGGTCGTTCTTTAAAAAAAGGGCCTAGTTTACTTAATTCCCGCAGATATAGATGGAAACACATGGTTTTTATAGAAATCCTTCACATGAAGTAAGTGAATCGACATGGTATTACATTCCCATAGTAAAGTATAGGGAGGATTCCCATAGGAGACAAGGAAAATCAGTGTCTTATTAAAATTAATTTCTGCTGAAAGCTTGATGATAATATGTTAATTTACGGATAAATATGCTATATTACATGTTTAATCAGTTTTATGATCGAAATCCTTGAATATTATTTCAAATGAGATTGGAGTCAAAAATGGCAAAATCAAAGATTTTCGTTCGAAATTGTAGAAAATGCTGCACTTTTTCTAGTGTCGTTTTGTGTTCCATAGATAAGCATTGAAAATAATTCTTTCTTCAATAACTCAATTACTATCCATTATTTCTCGACAAAAATTAGCCAATTAACGTATCTAACCTAGATTTAATAGAAAACACTTCGTTTTTAACGAAAGCTTCGAAAATAAAAACGATATTCCATATGAGGTCATATTCCCATAGTAAAGCATTGGAGTGATTTTTCTGGAAAAAACTCATTTAATTTCAGGTCTTTCTTTAAAAAAAGGGGCTAGATTACTTAATTCACGCAGATATAGATGGAAACAATTGGTTTTTATAGAAATCCTTCATATGAAGTAAGTGAATCGACATGGTATTTCATTCCCATAGTAAAGCATAGGGAGGATTCCCATAGGAAAGCATAGGGGTGAATTGTAATCGAAAAAACTCACTTAATTTCCGTTCGTTCTCTACAAAATCTGGTAGATTTACTTTATTCACGTAGATAAACTGGTAAACACTTCGACTTTAACGAAATCCTCGAAAATAAAATTAATATTCCATATGAGGTCATATTCCCATAGTAAAGCATTGGAGTGATTTTTCTGGAAAAAACTCATTTAATTTCAGTTCTTTCTTTAAAAAAAGGGGCTAGATTACTTAATTCACGCAGATATAGATGGAAACAATTGGTTTTTATAGAAATCCTTCATATGAAGTAAGTGAATCGACATGGTATTTCATTCCCATAGTAAAGCATAGGGAGGATTGCCATAGGAAAGCATAGGGGTTAATTGTAATCGAAAAAACTCACTTAATTTCAGTTCGCTCTCTACAAAATCTGGTAGATTTACTTTATTCACGTAGATAAACTGGTAAACACTTCGACTTTAACGAAATCCTCGAAAATAAAATTAATATTCCATATGAGGTCATATTCCCATAGTAAAGCATTGGAGTGATTTTTCTGGAAAAAACTCATTTAATTTCAGGTCGTTCTTTAAAAAAAGGGGCTAGATTACTTAATTCACGCAGATATAGATGGAAACAATTGGTTTTTATAGAAATCCTTCATATGAAGTAAGTGAATCGACATGGTATTTCATTCCCATAGTAAAGCATAGGGAGGATTCCCATAGGAAAGCATAGGGGTGAATTGTAATCGAAAAAACTCACTTAATTTCCGTTCGTTCTCGACAAAATCTGGTAGATTTACTTTATTCACGTAGATAAACTGGTAAACACTTCGACTTTAACGAAATCCTCGAAAATAAAATTGATATTCCATATGAGGTCATATTCCCATAGTAAAGCATTGGAGTGATTTTTCTGGAAAAAACTCATTTAATTTCAGGTCGTTCTTTAAAAAAAGGGCCTAGTTTACTTAATTCCCGCAGATATAGATGGAAACACTTGGTTTTTATAGAAATCCTTCACATGAAGTAAGTGAATCGACATGGTATTACATTCCCATAGTAAAGTATAGGGTGGATTCCCATAGGAAAGCATAGGAGTGAATTGTGCTCGAAAAAACTCACTTAATTTCCGTTCTTTCTCTACAAAATCTGGTAGATTTACTTTATTCACGTAGATAAACTGGTAAACACTTCGACTTTAAAGAAATCCTCGAAAATAAAATTGATATTCCATATGAGGTCATATTCCCATAGTAAAGCATTGGAGTGATTTTTCTGGAAAAAACTCATTTAATTTCAGGTCGTTCTTTAAAAAAACGGGGCTAGATTACTTAATTCACGCAGATATAGATTGAAACACATGGTTTTTATAGAAATCCTTCACATGAAGTAAGTGAATCGACATGGTATTACATTCCCATAGTAAAGTATAGGGAGGATTCCCATAGGAGACAAGGAAAATCAGTGTCTTATTAAAATTAATTTCTGCTGAAAGCTTGATGATAATATGTTAATTTACGTATAAATATGCTATATTACATGTTTAATCAGTTTTATGATCGAAATCCTTGAATATTATTTCAAATGAGATTGGAGTCAAAAATGGCAAAATCAAAGATTTTCGTTCGAAATTGTAGAAAATGCTACACTTTTTCTAGTGTCGTTTTGTGTTCCATAGATAAGCATTGAAAATAATTCTTTCTTCAATAACTCAATTACTATCCATTATTTCTCGACAAAAATTAGCCAATTAACGTATCTAACCTAGATTTAATAGAAAACACTTCGTTTTTAACGAAAGCTTCGAAAATAAAAACGATATTCCATATGAGGTCATATTCCCATAGTAAAGCATTGGAGTGATTTTTCTGGAAAAACTCATTTAATTTCAGGTCTTTCTTTAAAAAAAGGGGCTAGATTACTTAATTCACGCAGATATAGATGGAAACAATTGGTTTTTATAGAAATCCTTCATATGAAGTAAGTGAATCGACATGGTATTTCATTCCCATAGTAAAGCATAGGGAGGATTGCCATAGGAAAGCATAGGGGTGAATTGTAATCGAAAAAACTCACTTAATTTCAGTTCGTTCTCTACAAAATCTGGTAGATTTACTTTATTCACGTAGATAAACTGGTAAACACTTCGACTTTAACGAAATCCTCGAAAATAAAATTAATATTCCATATGAGGTCATATTCCCATAGTAAAGCATTGGAGTGATTTTTCTGGAAAAAACTCATTTAATTTCAGGTCTTTCTTTAAAAAAAGGGGCTAGATTACTTAATTCACGCAGATATAGATGGAAACAATTGGTTTTTATAGAAATCCTTCATATGAAGTAAGTGAATCGACATGGTATTTCATTCCCATAGTAAAGCATAGGGAGGATTCCCATAGGAAAGCATAGGGGTGAATTGTAATCGAAAAAACTCACTTAATTTCCGTTCGTTCTCTACAAAATCTGGTAGATTTACTTTATTCACGTAGATAAACTGGTAAACACTTCGACTTTAACGAAATCCTCGAAAATAAAATTGATATTCCATATGAGGTCATATTCCCATAGTAAAGCATTGGAGTGATTTTTCTGGAAAAAACTCATTTAATTTCAGGTCGTTCTTTAAAAAAAGGGCCTAGTTTACTTAATTCCCGCAGATATAGATGGAAACACATGGTTTTTATAGAAATCCTTCACATGAAGTAAGTGAATCGACATGGTATTACATTCCCATAGTAAAGCATAGGGAGGATTCCCATAGGAAAGCATAGGAGTGAATTCTGATCGAAAAAACTCACTTAATTTCCGTTCTTTCTCTACAAAATCTGGTAGATTTACTTTATTCACGTAGATAAACTGGTAAACACTTCGACTTTAACGAAATCCTCGAAAATAAAATTGATATTCCATATGAGGTCATATTCCCATAGTAAAGCATTGGAGTGATTTTTCTGGAAAAAACTCATTTAATTTCAGGTCGTTCTTTAAAAAAACGGGGCTAGATTACTTAATTCACGCAGATATAGATTGAAACACATGGTTTTTATAGAAATCCTTCACATGAAGTAAGTGAATCGACATGGTATTACATTCCCATAGTAAAGTATAGGGAGGATTCCCATAGGAGACAAGGAAAATCAGTGTCTTATTAAAATTAATTTCTGCTGAAAGCTTGATGATAATATGTTAATTTACGTATAAATATGCTATATTACATGTTTAATCAGTTTTATGATCGAAATCCTTGAATATTATTTCAAATGAGATTGGAGTCAAAAATGGCAAAATCAAAGATTTTCGTTCGAAATTGTAGAAAATGCTACACTTTTTCTAGTGTCGTTTTGTGTTCCATAGATAAGCATTGAAAATAATTCTTTCTTCAATAACTCAATTACTATCCATTATTTCTCGACAAAAATTAGCCAATTAACGTATCTAACCTAGATTTAATAGAAAACACTTCGTTTTTAACGAAAGCTTCGAAAATAAAAACGATATTCCATATGAGGTCATATTCCCATAGTAAAGCATTGGAGTGATTTTTCTGGAAAAACTCATTTAATTTCAGGTCTTTCTTTAAAAAAAGGGGCTAGATTACTTAATTCACGCAGATATAGATGGAAACAATTGGTTTTTATAGAAATCCTTCATATGAAGTAAGTGAATCGACATGGTATTTCATTCCCATAGTAAAGCATAGGGAGGATTGCCATAGGAAAGCATAGGGGTGAATTGTAATCGAAAAAACTCACTTAATTTCAGTTCGTTCTCTACAAAATCTGGTAGATTTACTTTATTCACGTAGATAAACTGGTAAACACTTCGACTTTAACGAAATCCTCGAAAATAAAATTAATATTCCATATGAGGTCATATTCCCATAGTAAAGCATTGGAGTGATTTTTCTGGAAAAAACTCATTTAATTTCAGGTCTTTCTTTAAAAAAAGGGGCTAGATTACTTAATTCATGCAGATATAGATGGAAACAATTGGTTTTTATAGAAATCCTTCATATGAAGTAAGTGAATCGACATGGTATTTCATTCCCATAGTAAAGCATAGGGAGGATTCCCATAGGAAAGATTAGGGGTGAATTGTAATCGAAAAAACTCACTTAATTTCCGTTCGTTCTCGACAAAATCTGGTAGATTTACTTTATTCACGTAGATAAACTGGTAAACACTTCGACTTTAACGAAATCCTCGAAAATAAAATTGATATTCCATATGAGGTCATATTCCCATAGTAAAGCATTGGAGTGATTTTTCTGGAAAAAACTCATTTAATTTCAGGTCGTTCTTTAAAAAATGGGGCTAGATTACTTAATTCACGCAGATATAGATGGAAACACTTGGTTTTTATAGAAATCCTTCACATGAAGTAAGTGAATCGACATGGTATTTCATTCCCATAGTAAATCATAGGGTGGATTCCCATAGGAAAGCATAGGAGTGAATTGTGCTCGAAAAAACTCACTTAATTTCCGTTCTTTCTCTACAAAATCTGGTAGATTTACTTCATTCACGTAGATAAACTGGTAAACACTTCGACTTTAAAGAAATCCTCGAAAATAAAATTGATATTCCATATGAGGTCATATTCCCATAGTAAAGCATTGGAGTGATTTTTCTGGAAAAAACTCATTTAATTTCAGGTCGTTCTTTAAAAAAAGGGCCTAGTTTACTTAATTCCCGCAGATATAGATGGAAACACATGGTTTTTATAGAAATCCTTCACATGAAGTAAGTGAATCGACATGGTATTACATTCCCATAGTAAAGTATAGGGAGGATTCCCATAGGAGACAAGGAAAATCAGTGTCTTATTAAAATTAATTTCTGCTGAAAGCTTGATGATAATATGTTAATTTACGTATAAATATGCTATATTACATGTTTAATCAGTTTTATGATCGAAATCCTTGAATATTATTTCAAATGAGATTGGAGTCAAAAATGGCAAAATCAAAGATTTTCGTTCGAAATTGTAGAAAATGCTACACTTTTTCTAGTGTCGTTTTGTGTTCCATAGATAAGCATTGAAAATAATTCTTTCTTCAATAACTCAATTACTATCCATTATTTCTCGACAAAAATTAGCCAATTAACGTATCTAACCTAGATTTAATAGAAAACACTTCATTTTTAACGAAAGCTTCGAAAATAAAAACGATATTCCATATGAGGTCATATTCCCATAGTAAAGCATTGGAGTGATTTTTCTGGAAAAACTCATTTAATTTCAGGTCTTTCTTTAAAAAAAGGGGCTAGATTACTTAATTCACGCAGATATAGATGGAAACAATTGGTTTTTATAGAAATCCTTCATATGAAGTAAGTGAATCGACATGGTATTTCATTCCCATAGTAAAGCATAGGGAGGATTGCCATAGGAAAGCATAGGGGTGAATTGTAATCGAAAAAACTCACTTAATTTCAGTTCGTTCTCTACAAAATCTGGTAGATTTACTTTATTCACGTAGATAAACTGGTAAACACTTCGACTTTAACGAAATCCTCGAAAATAAAATTAATATTCCATATGAGGTCATATTCCCATAGTAAAGCATTGGAGTGATTTTTCTGGAAAAAACTCATTTAATTTCAGGTCTTTCTTTAAAAAAAGGGGCTAGATTACTTAATTCACGCAGATATAGATGGAAACAATTGGTTTTTATAGAAATCCTTCATATGAAGTAAGTGAATCGACATGGTATTTCATTCCCATAGTAAAGCATAGGGAGGATTCCCGTAGGAAAGCATAGGGGTGAATTGTAATCGAAAAAACTCACTTAATTTCCGTTCGTTCTCTACAAAATCTGGTAGATTTACTTTATTCACGTAGTTAAACTGGTAAACACTTCGACTTTAACGAAATCCTCGAAAATAAAATTGATATTCCATATGAGGTCATATTCCCATAGTAAAGCATTGGAGTGATTTTTCTGGAAAAAACTCATTTAATTTCAGGTCGTTCTTTAAAAAAAGGGCCTAGTTTACTTAATTCCCGCAGATATAGATGGAAACACATGGTTTTTATAGAAATCCTTCACATGAAGTAAGTGAATCGACATGGTATTACATTCCCATAGTAAAGTATAGGGAGGATTCCCATAGGAAAGCATAGGAGTGAATTGTGCTCGAAAAAACTCACTTAATTTCCGTTCTTTCTCTACAAAATCTGGTAGATTTACTTTGTTCACGTAGATAAACTGGTAAACACTTCGACTTTAACGAAATCCTCGAAAATAAAATTGATATTCCATATGAGGTCATATTCCCATAGTAAAGCATTGGAGTGATTTTTCTGGAAAAAACTCATTTAATTTCAGGTCGTTCTTTAAAAAAAGGGCCTAGTTTACTTAATTCCCGCAGATATAGATGGAAACACATGGTTTTTATAGAAATCCTTCACATGAAGTAAGTGAATCGACATGGTATTACATTCCCATAGTAAAGTATAGGGAGGATTCCCATAGGAGACAAGGAAAATCAGTGTCTTATTAAAATTAATTTCTGCTGAAAGCTTGATGATAATATGTTAATTTACGGATAAATATGCTATATTACATGTTTAATCAGTTTTATGATCGAAATCCTTGAATATTATTTCAAATGAGATTGGAGTCAAAAATGGCAAAATCAAAGATTTTCGTTCGAAATTGTAGAAAATGCTGCACTTTTTCTAGTGTCGTTTTGTGTTCCATAGATAAGCATTGAAAATAATTCTTTCTTCAATAACTCAATTACTATCCATTATTTCTCGACAAAAATTAGCCAATTAACGTATCTAACCTAGATTTAATAGAAAACACTTCGTTTTTAACGAAAGCTTCGAAAATAAAAACGATATTCCATATGAGGTCATATTCCCATAGTAAAGCATTGGAGTGATTTTTCTGGAAAAAACTCATTTAATTTCAGGTCTTTCTTTAAAAAAAGGGGCTAGATTACTTAATTCACGCAGATATAGATGGAAACAATTGGTTTTTATAGAAATCCTTCATATGAAGTAAGTGAATCGACATGGTATTTCATTCCCATAGTAAAGCATAGGGAGGATTCCCATAGGAAAGCATAGGGGTGAATTGTAATCGAAAAAACTCACTTAATTTCCGTTCGTTCTCTACAAAATCTGGTAGATTTACTTTATTCACGTAGATAAACTGGTAAACACTTCGACTTTAACGAAATCCTCAAAAATAAAATTAATATTCCATATGAGGTCATATTCCCATAGTAAAGCATTGGAGTGATTTTTCTGGAAAAAACTCATTTAATTTCAGTTCTTTCTTTAAAAAAAGGGGCTAGATTACTTAATTCACGCAGATATAGATGGAAACAATTGGTTTTTATAGAAATCCTTCATATGAAGTAAGTGAATCGACATGGTATTTCATTCCCATAGTAAAGCATAGGGAGGATTGCCATAGGAAAGCATAGGGGTTAATTGTAATCGAAAAAACTCACTTAATTTCAGTTCGCTCTCTACAAAATCTGGTAGATTTACTTTATTCACGTAGATAAACTGGTAAACACTTCGACTTTAACGAAATCCTCGAAAATAAAATTAATATTCCATATGAGGTCATATTCCCATAGTAAAGCATTGGAGTGATTTTTCTGGAAAAAACTCATTTAATTTCAGGTCGTTCTTTAAAAAAAGGGGCTAGATTACTTAATTCACGCAGATATAGATGGAAACAATTGGTTTTTATAGAAATCCTTCATATGAAGTAAGTGAATCGACATGGTATTTCATTCCCATAGTAAAGCATAGGGAGGATTCCCATAGGAAAGCATAGGGGTGAATTGTAATCGAAAAAACTCACTTAATTTCCGTTCGTTCTCGACAAAATCTGGTAGATTTACTTTATTCACGTAGATAAACTGGTAAACACTTCGACTTTAACGAAATCCTCGAAAATAAAATTGATATTCCATATGAGGTCATATTCCCATAGTAAAGCATTGGAGTGATTTTTCTGGAAAAAACTCATTTAATTTCAGGTCGTTCTTTAAAAAAAGGGCCTAGTTTACTTAATTCCCGCAGATATAGATGGAAACACTTGGTTTTTATAGAAATCCTTCACATGAAGTAAGTGAATCGACATGGTATTACATTCCCATAGTAAAGTATAGGGTGGATTCCCATAGGAAAGCATAGGAGTGAATTGTGCTCGAAAAAACTCACTTAATTTCCGTTCTTTCTCTACAAAATCTGGTAGATTTACTTTATTCACGTAGATAAACTGGTAAACACTTCGACTTTAAAGAAATCCTCGAAAATAAAATTGATATTCCATATGAGGTCGTTCAGGTCGTTCTTTAAAAAAAGGGGCTAGATTACTTAATTCACGCAGATATAGATGGAAACAATTGGTTTTTATAGAAATCCTTCATATGAAGTAAGTGAATCGACATGGTATTTCATTCCCATAGTAAAGCATAGGGAGGATTCCCATAGGAAAGCATAGGGGTGAATTGTAATCGAAAAAACTCACTTAATTTCCGTTCGTTCTCGACAAAATCTGGTAGATTTACTTTATTCACGTAGATAAACTGGTAAACACTTCGACTTTAACGAAATCCTCGAAAATAAAATTGATATTCCATATGAGGTCATATTCCCATAGTAAAGCATTGGAGTGATTTTTCTGGAAAAAACTCATTTAATTTCAGGTCGTTCTTTAAAAAAAGGGCCTAGTTTACTTAATTCCCGCAGATATAGATGGAAACACTTGGTCATATTCCCATAGTAAAGCATTGGAGTGATTTTTCTGGAAAAAACTCATTTAATTTCAGGTCGTTCTTTAAAAAAACGGGGCTAGATTACTTAATTCACGCAGATATAGATTGAAACACATGGTTTTTATAGAAATCCTTCACATGAAGTAAGTGAATCGACATGGTATTACATTCCCATAGTAAAGTATAGGGAGGATTCCCATAGGAGACAAGGAAAATCAGTGTCTTATTAAAATTAATTTCTGCTGAAAGCTTGATGATAATATGTTAATTTACGTATAAATATGCTATATTACATGTTTAATCAGTTTTATGATCGAAATCCTTGAATATTATTTCAAATGAGATTGGAGTCAAAAATGGCAAAATCAAAGATTTTCGTTCGAAATTGTAGAAAATGCTACACTTTTTCTAGTGTCGTTTTGTGTTCCATAGATAAGCATTGAAAATAATTCTTTCTTCAATAACTCAATTACTATCCATTATTTCTCGACAAAAATTAGCCAATTAACGTATCTAACCTAGATTTAATAGAAAACACTTCGTTTTTAACGAAAGCTTCGAAAATAAAAACGATATTCCATATGAGGTCATATTCCCATAGTAAAGCATTGGAGTGATTTTTCTGGAAAAACTCATTTAATTTCAGGTCTTTCTTTAAAAAAAGGGGCTAGATTACTTAATTCACGCAGATATAGATGGAAACAATTGGTTTTTATAGAAATCCTTCATATGAAGTAAGTGAATCGACATGGTATTTCATTCCCATAGTAAAGCATAGGGAGGATTGCCATAGGAAAGCATAGGGGTGAATTGTAATCGAAAAAACTCACTTAATTTCAGTTCGTTCTCTACAAAATCTGGTAGATTTACTTTATTCACGTAGATAAACTGGTAAACACTTCGACTTTAACGAAATCCTCGAAAATAAAATTAATATTCCATATGAGGTCATATTCCCATAGTAAAGCATTGGAGTGATTTTTCTGGAAAAAACTCATTTAATTTCAGGTCTTTCTTTAAAAAAAGGGGCTAGATTACTTAATTCACGCAGATATAGATGGAAACAATTGGTTTTTATAGAAATCCTTCATATGAAGTAAGTGAATCGACATGGTATTTCATTCCCATAGTAAAGCATAGGGAGGATTCCCATAGGAAAGCATAGGGGTGAATTGTAATCGAAAAAACTCACTTAATTTCCGTTCGTTCTCTACAAAATCTGGTAGATTTACTTTATTCACGTAGATAAACTGGTAAACACTTCGACTTTAACGAAATCCTCGAAAATAAAATTGATATTCCATATGAGGTCATATTCCCATAGTAAAGCATTGGAGTGATTTTTCTGGAAAAAACTCATTTAATTTCAGGTCGTTCTTTAAAAAAAGGGCCTAGTTTACTTAATTCCCGCAGATATAGATGGAAACACATGGTTTTTATAGAAATCCTTCACATGAAGTAAGTGAATCGACATGGTATTACATTCCCATATAAAGCATAGGGAGGATTCCCATAGGAAAGCATAGGAGTGAATTCTGATCGAAAAAACTCACTTAATTTCCGTTCTTTCTCTACAAAATCTGGTAGATTTACTTTATTCACGTAGATAAACTGGTAAACACTTCGACTTTAACGAAATCCTCGAAAATAAAATTGATATTCCATATGAGGTCATATTCCCATAGTAAAGCATTGGAGTGATTTTTCTGGAAAAAACTCATTTAATTTCAGGTCGTTCTTTAAAAAAACGGGGCTAGATTACTTAATTCACGCAGATATAGATTGAAACACATGGTTTTTATAGAAATCCTTCACATGAAGTAAGTGAATCGACATGGTATTACATTCCCATAGTAAAGTATAGGGAGGATTCCCATAGGAGACAAGGAAAATCAGTGTCTTATTAAAATTAATTTCTGCTGAAAGCTTGATGATAATATGTTAATTTACGTATAAATATGCTATATTACATGTTTAATCAGTTTTATGATCGAAATCCTTGAATATTATTTCAAATGAGATTGGAGTCAAAAATGGCAAAATCAAAGATTTTCGTTCGAAATTGTAGAAAATGCTACACTTTTTCTAGTGTCGTTTTGTGTTCCATAGATAAGCATTGAAAATAATTCTTTCTTCAATAACTCAATTACTATCCATTATTTCTCGACAAAAATTAGCCAATTAACGTATCTAACCTAGATTTAATAGAAAACACTTCGTTTTTAACGAAAGCTTCGAAAATAAAAACGATATTCCATATGAGGTCATATTCCCATAGTAAAGCATTGGAGTGATTTTTCTGGAAAAACTCATTTAATTTCAGGTCTTTCTTTAAAAAAAGGGGCTAGATTACTTAATTCACGCAGATATAGATGGAAACAATTGGTTTTTATAGAAATCCTTCATATGAAGTAAGTGAATCGACATGGTATTTCATTCCCATAGTAAAGCATAGGGAGGATTGCCATAGGAAAGCATAGGGGTGAATTGTAATCGAAAAAACTCACTTAATTTCAGTTCGTTCTCTACAAAATCTGGTAGATTTACTTTATTCACGTAGATAAACTGGTAAACACTTCGACTTTAACGAAATCCTCGAAAATAAAATTAATATTCCATATGAGGTCATATTCCCATAGTAAAGCATTGGAGTGATTTTTCTGGAAAAAACTCATTTAATTTCAGGTCTTTCTTTAAAAAAAGGGGCTAGATTACTTAATTCACGCAGATATAGATGGAAACAATTGGTTTTTATAGAAATCCTTCATATGAAGTAAGTGAATCGACATGGTATTTCATTCCCATAGTAAAGCATAGGGAGGATTCCCATAGGAAAGCATAGGGGTGAATTGTAATCGAAAAAACTCACTTAATTTCCGTTCGTTCTCTACAAAATCTGGTAGATTTACTTTATTCACGTAGATAAACTGGTAAACACTTCGACTTTAACGAAATCCTCGAAAATAAAATTGATATTCCATATGAGGTCATATTCCCATAGTAAAGCATTGGAGTGATTTTTCTGGAAAAAACTCATTTAATTTCAGGTCGTTCTTTAAAAAAAGGGCCTAGTTTACTTAATTCCCGCAGATATAGATGGAAACACATGGTTTTTATAGAAATCCTTCACATGAAGTAAGTGAATCGACATGGTATTACATTCCCATAGTAAAGAATAGGGAGGATTCCCATAAGAGACAAGGAAAATCAGTGTCTTATTAAAATTAATTTCTGCTGAAAGCTTGATGATAATATGTTAATTTACGGATAAATATGCTATATTACATGTTTAATCAGTTTTATGATCGAAATCCTTGAATATTATTTCAAATGAGATTGGAGTCAAAAATGGCAAAATCAAAGATTTTCGTTCGAAATTGTAGAAAATGCTGCACTTTTTCTAGTGTCGTTTTGTGTTCCATAGATAAGCATTGAAAATAATTCTTTCTTCAATAACTCAATTACTATCCATTATTTCTCGACAAAAATTAGCCAATTAACGTATCTAACCTAGATTTAATAGAAAACACTTCGTTTTTAACGAAAGCTTCGAAAATAAAAACGATATTCCATATGAGGTCATATTCCCATAGTAAAGCATTGGAGTGATTTTTCTGGAAAAAACTCATTTAATTTCAGGTCTTTCTTTAAAAAAAGGGGCTAGATTACTTAATTCATGCAGATATAGATGGAAACAATTGGTTTTTATAGAAATCCTTCATATGAAGTAAGTGAATCGACATGGTATTTCATTCCCATAGTAAAGCATAGGGAGGATTCCCATAGGAAAGCATAGGGGTGAATTGTAATCGAAAAAACTCACTTAATTTCCGTTCGTTCTCGACAAAATCTGGTAGATTTACTTTATTCACGTAGATAAACTGGTAAACACTTCGACTTTAACGAAATCCTCGAAAATAAAATTGATATTCCATATGAGGTCATATTCCCATAGTAAAGCATTGGAGTGATTTTTCTGGAAAAAACTCATTTAATTTCAGGTCGTTCTTTAAAAAAAGGGGCTAGATTACTTAATTCACGCAGATATAGATGGAAACACTTGGTTTTTATAGAAATCCTTCACATGAAGTAAGTGAATCGACATGGTATTTCATTCCCATAGTAAATCATAGGGTGGATTCCCATAGGAAAGCATAGGAGTGAATTGTGCTCGAAAAAACTCACTTAATTTCCGTTCTTTCTCTACAAAATCTGGTAGATTTACTTCATTCACGTAGATAAACTGGTAAACACTTCGACTTTAAAGAAATCCTCGAAAATAAAATTGATATTCCATATGAGGTCATATTCCCATAGTAAAGCATTGGAGTGATTTTTCTGGAAAAAACTCATTTAATTTCAGGTCGTTCTTTAAAAAAAGGGCCTAGTTTACTTAATTCCCGCAGATATAGATGGAAACACATGGTTTTTATAGAAATCCTTCACATGAAGTAAGTGAATCGACATGGTATTACATTCCCATAGTAAAGTATAGGGAGGATTCCCATAGGAGACAAGGAAAATCAGTGTCTTATTAAAATTAATTTCTGCTGAAAGCTTGATGATAATATGTTAATTTACGTATAAATATGCTATATTACATGTTTAATCAGTTTTATGATCGAAATCCTTGAATATTATTTCAAATGAGATTGGAGTCAAAAATGGCAAAATCAAAGATTTTCGTTCGAAATTGTAGAAAATGCTACACTTTTTCTAGTGTCGTTTTGTGTTCCATAGATAAGCATTGAAAATAATTCTTTCTTCAATAACTCAATTACTATCCATTATTTCTCGACAAAAATTAGCCAATTAACGTATCTAACCTAGATTTAATAGAAAACACTTCATTTTTAACGAAAGCTTCGAAAATAAAAACGATATTCCATATGAGGTCATATTCCCATAGTAAAGCATTGGAGTGATTTTTCTGGAAAAACTCATTTAATTTCAGGTCTTTCTTTAAAAAAAGGGGCTAGATTACTTAATTCACGCAGATATAGATGGAAACAATTGGTTTTTATAGAAATCCTTCATATGAAGTAAGTGAATCGACATGGTATTTCATTCCCATAGTAAAGCATAGGGAGGATTGCCATAGGAAAGCATAGGGGTGAATTGTAATCGAAAAAACTCACTTAATTTCAGTTCGTTCTCTACAAAATCTGGTAGATTTACTTTATTCACGTAGATAAACTGGTAAACACTTCGACTTTAACGAAATCCTCGAAAATAAAATTAATATTCCATATGAGGTCATATTCCCATAGTAAAGCATTGGAGTGATTTTTCTGGAAAAAACTCATTTAATTTCAGGTCTTTCTTTAAAAAAAGGGGCTAGATTACTTAATTCACGCAGATATAGATGGAAACAATTGGTTTTTATAGAAATCCTTCATATGAAGTAAGTGAATCGACATGGTATTTCATTCCCATAGTAAAGCATAGGGAGGATTCCCGTAGGAAAGCATAGGGGTGAATTGTAATCGAAAAAACTCACTTAATTTCCGTTCGTTCTCTACAAAATCTGGTAGATTTACTTTATTCACGTAGTTAAACTGGTAAACACTTCGACTTTAACGAAATCCTCGAAAATAAAATTGATATTCCATATGAGGTCATATTCCCATAGTAAAGCATTGGAGTGATTTTTCTGGAAAAACCTCATTTAATTTCAGGTCGTTCTTTAAAAAAAGGGCCTAGTTTACTTAATTCCCGCAGATATAGATGGAAACACATGGTTTTTATAGAAATCCTTCACATGAAGTAAGTGAATCGACATGGTATTACATTCCCATAGTAAAGTATAGGGAGGATTCCCATAGGAAAGCATAGGAGTGAATTCTGATCGAAAAAACTCACTTAATTTCCGTTCTTTCTCTACAAAATCTGGTAGATTTACTTTATTCACGTAGATAAACTGGTAAACACTTCGACTTTAACGAAATCCTCGAAAATAAAATTGATATTCCATATGAGGTCATATTCCCATAGTAAAGCATTGGAGTGATTTTTCTGGAAAAAACTCATTTAATTTCAGGTCGTTCTTTAAAAAAACGGGGCTAGATTACTTAATTCACGCAGATATAGATTGAAACACATGGTTTTTATAGAAATCCTTCACATGAAGTAAGTGAATCGACATGGTATTACATTCCCATAGTAAAGTATAGGGAGGATTCCCATAGGAGACAAGGAAAATCAGTGTCTTATTAAAATTAATTTCTGCTGAAAGCTTGATGATAATATGTTAATTTACGTATAAATATGCTATATTACATGTTTAATCAGTTTTATGATCGAAATCCTTGAATATTATTTCAAATGAGATTGGAGTCAAAAATGGCAAAATCAAAGATTTTCGTTCGAAATTGTAGAAAATGCTACACTTTTTCTAGTGTCGTTTTGTGTTCCATAGATAAGCATTGAAAATAATTCTTTCTTCAATAACTCAATTACTATCCATTATTTCTCGACAAAAATTAGCCAATTAACGTATCTAACCTAGATTTAATAGAAAACACTTCGTTTTTAACGAAAGCTTCGAAAATAAAAACGATATTCCATATGAGGTCATATTCCCATAGTAAAGCATTGGAGTGATTTTTCTGGAAAAACCCATTTAATTTCAGGTCTTTCTTTAAAAAAAGGGGCTAGATTACTTAATTCACGCAGATATAGATGGAAACAATTGGTTTTTATAGAAATCCTTCATATGAAGTAAGTGAATCGACATGGTATTTCATTCCCATAGTAAAGCATAGGGAGGATTGCCATAGGAAAGCATAGGGGTGAATTGTAATCGAAAAAACTCACTTAATTTCAGTTCGTTCTCTACAAAATCTGGTAGATTTACTTTATTCACGTAGATAAACTGGTAAACACTTCGACTTTAACGAAATCCTCGAAAATAAAATTAATATTCCATATGAGGTCATATTCCCATAGTAAAGCATTGGAGTGATTTTTCTGGAAAAAACTCATTTAATTTCAGGTCGTTCTTTAAAAAAAGGGGCTAGATTACTTAATTCACGCAGATATAGATGGAAACAATTGGTTTTTATAGAAATCCTTCATATGAAGTAAGTGAATCGACATGGTATTTCATTCCCATAGTAAAGCATAGGGAGGATTCCCATAGGAAAGCATAGGGGTGAATTGTAATCGAAAAAACTCACTTAATTTCCGTTCGTTCTCGACAAAATCTGGTAGATTTACTTTATTCACGTAGATAAACTGGTAAACACTTCGACTTTAACGAAATCCTCGAAAATAAAATTGATATTCCATATGAGGTCATATTCCCATAGTAAAGCATTGGAGTGATTTTTCTGGAAAAAACTCATTTAATTTCAGGTCGTTCTTTAAAAAAAGGGGCTAGATTACTTAATTCACGCAGATATAGATGGAAACACTTGGTTTTTATAGAAATCCTTCACATGAAGTAAGTGAATCGACATGGTATTTCATTCCCATAGTAAATCATAGGGTGGATTCCCATAGGAAAGCATAGGAGTGAATTGTGCTCGAGAAAACTCACTTAATTTCCGTTCTTTCTCTACAAAATCTGGTAGATTTACTTTATTCACGTAGATAAACTGGTAAACACTTCGACTTTAAAGAAATCCTCGAAAATAAAATTGATATTCCATATGAGGTCATATTCCCATAGTAAAGCATTGGAGTGATTTTTCTGGAAAAAACTCATTTAATTTCAGGTCGTTCTTTAAAAAAAGGGCCTAGTTTACTTAATTCCCGCAGATATAGATGGAAACACATGGTTTTTATAGAAATCCTTCATATGAAGTAAGTGAATCGACATGGTATTACATTCCCATAGTAAAGTATAGGGAGGATTCCCATAGGAAAGCATAGGAGTGAATTGTGCTCGAAAAAACTCACTTAATTTCCGTTCTTTCTCTACAAAATCTGGTAGATTTACTTTGTTCACGTAGATAAACTGGTAAACACTTCGACTTTAACGAAATCCTCGAAAATAAAATTGATATTCCATATGAGGTCATATTCCCATAGTAAAGCATTGGAGTGATTTTTCTGGAAAAAACTCATTTAATTTCAGGTCGTTCTTTAAAAAAAGGGCCTAGTTTACTTAATTCCCGCAGATATAGATGGAAACACATGGTTTTTATAGAAATCCTTCACATGAAGTAAGTGAATCGACATGGTATTACATTCCCATAGTAAAGTATAGGGAGGATTCCCATAGGAGACAAGGAAAATCAGTGTCTTATTAAAATTAATTTCTGCTGAAAGCTTGATGATAATATGTTAATTTACGGATAAATATGCTATATTACATGTTTAATCAGTTTTATGATCGAAATCCTTGAATATTATTTCAAATGAGATTGGAGTCAAAAATGGCAAAATCAAAGATTTTCGTTCGAAATTGTAGAAAATGCTGCACTTTTTCTAGTGTCGTTTTGTGTTCCATAGATAAGCATTGAAAATAATTCTTTCTTCAATAACTCAATTACTATCCATTATTTCTCGACAAAAATTAGCCAATTAACGTATCTAACCTAGATTTAATAGAAAACACTTCGTTTTTAACGAAAGCTTCGAAAATAAAAACGATATTCCATATGAGGTCATATTCCCATAGTAAAGCATTGGAGTGATTTTTCTGGAAAAAACTCATTTAATTTCAGGTCTTTCTTTAAAAAAAGGGGCTAGATTACTTAATTCACGCAGATATAGATGGAAACAATTGGTTTTTATAGAAATCCTTCATATGAAGTAAGTGAATCGACATGGTATTTCATTCCCATAGTAAAGCATAGGGAGGATTCCCATAGGAAAGCATAGGGGTGAATTGTAATCGAAAAAACTCACTTAATTTCCGTTCGTTCTCGACAAAATCTGGTAGATTTACTTTATTCACGTAGATAAACTGGTAAACACTTCGACTTTAACGAAATCCTCGAAAATAAAATTGATATTCCATATGAGGTCATATTCCCATAGTAAAGCATTGGAGTGATTTTTCTGGAAAAAACTCATTTAATTTCAGGTCGTTCTTTAAAAAAAGGGGCTAGATTACTTAATTCACGCAGATATAGATGGAAACACTTGGTTTTTATAGAAATCCTTCACATGAAGTAAGTGAATCGACATGGTATTTCATTCCCATAGTAAATCATAGGGTGGATTCCCATAGGAAAGCATAGGAGTGAATTGTGCTCGAAAAAACTCACTTAATTTCCGTTCTTTCTCTACAAAATCTGGTAGATTTACTTTATTCACGTAGATAAACTGGTAAACACTTCGACTTTAAAGAAATCCTCGAAAATAAAATTGATATTCCATATGAGGTCATATTCCCATAGTAAAGCATTGGAGTGATTTTTCTGGAAAAAACTCATTTAATTTCAGGTCGTTCTTTAAAAAAAGGGCCTAGTTTACTTAATTCCCGCAGATATAGATGGAAACACATGGTTTTTATAGAAATCCTTCACATGAAGTAAGTGAATCGACATGGTATTACATTCCCATAGTAAAGTATAGGGAGGATTCCCATAGGAGACAAGGAAAATCAGTGTCTTATTAAAATTAATTTCTGCTGAAAGCTTGATGATAATATGTTAATTTACGGATAAATATGCTATATTACATGTTTAATCAGTTTTATGATCGAAATCCTTGAATATTATTTCAAATGAGATTGGAGTCAAAAATGGCAAAATCAAAGATTTTCGTTCGAAATTGTAGAAAATGCTGCACTTTTTCTAGTGTCGTTTTGTGTTCCATAGATAATCATTGAAAATAATTCTTTCTTCAATAACTCAATTACTATCCATTATTTCTCGACAAAAATTAGCCAATTAACGTATCTAACCTAGATTTAATAGAAAACACTTCGTTTTTAACGAAAGCTTCGAAAATAAAAACGATATTCCATATGAGGTCATATTCCCATAGTAAAGCATTGGAGTGATTTTTCTGGAAAAACTCATTTAATTTCAGGTCTTTCTTTAAAAAAAGGGGCTAGATTACTTAATTCACGCAGATATAGATGGAAACAATTGGTTTTTATAGAAATCCTTCATATGAAGTAAGTGAATCGACATGGTATTTCATTCCCATAGTAAAGCATAGGGAGGATTGCCATAGGAAAGCATAGGGGTGAATTGTAATCGAAAAAACTCACTTAATTTCCGTTCGTTCTCTACAACATCTGGTAGATTTACTTTATTCACGTAGATAAACTGGTAAACACTTCGACTTTAACGAAATCCTCGAAAATAAAATTGATATTCCATATGAGGTCATATTCCCATAGTAAAGCATTGGAGTGATTTTTCTGGAAAAAACTCATTTAATTTCAGGTCGTTCTTTAAAAAAAGGGCCTAGTTTACTTAATTCCCGCAGATATAGATGGAAACACATGGTTTTTATAGAAATCCTTCACATGAAGTAAGTGAATCGACATGGTATTACATTCCCATAGTAAAGTATAGGGTGGATTCCCATAGGAAAGCATAGGAGTGAATTCTGATCGAAAAAACTCACTTAATTTCCGTTCTTTCTCTACAAAATCTGGTAGATTTACTTTATTCACGTAGATAAACTGGTAAACACTTCGACTTTAACGAAATCCTCGAAAATAAAATTGATATTCCATATGAGGTCATATTCCCATAGTAAAGCATTGGAGTGATTTTTCTGGAAAAAACTCATTTAATTTCAGGTCGTTCTTTAAAAAAACGGGGCTAGATTACTTAATTCACGCAGATATAGATTGAAACACATGGTTTTTATAGAAATCCTTCACATGAAGTAAGTGAATCGACATGGTATTACATTCCCCTAGTAAAGTATAGGGAGGATTCCCATAGGAGACAAGGAAAATCAGTGTCTTATTAAAATTAATTTCTGCTGAAAGCTTGATGATAATATGTTAATTTACGTATAAATATGCTATATTACATGTTTAATCAGTTTTATGATCGAAATCCTTGAATATTATTTCAAATGAGATTGGAGTCAAAAATGGCAAAATCAAAGATTTTCGTTCGAAATTGTAGAAAATGCTACACTTTTTCTAGTGTCGTTTTGTGTTCCATAGATAAGCATTGAAAATAATTCTTTCTTCAATAACTCAATTACTATCCATTATTTCTCGACAAAAATTAGCCAATTAACGTATCTAACCTAGATTTAATAGAAAACACTTCGTTTTTAACGAAAGCTTCGAAAATAAAAACGATATTCCATATGAGGTCATATTCCCATAGTAAAGCATTGGAGTGATTTTTCTGGAAAAACTCATTTAATTTCAGGTCTTTCTTTAAAAAAAGGGGCTAGATTACTTAATTCACGCAGATATAGATGGAAACAATTGGTTTTTATAGAAATCCTTCATATGAAGTAAGTGAATCGACATGGTATTTCATTCCCATAGTAAAGCATAGGGAGGATTGCCATAGGAAAGCATAGGGGTGAATTGTAATCGAAAAAACTCACTTAATTTCCGTTCGTTCTCTACAAAATCTGGTAGATTTACTCTATTCACGTAGATAAACTGGTAAACACTTCGACTTTAACGAAATCCTCGAAAATAAAATTAATATTCCATATGAGGTCATATTCCCATAGTAAAGCATTGGAGTGATTTTTCTGGAAAAAACTCATTTAATTTCAGGTCTTTCTTTAAAAAAAGGGGCTAGATTACTTAATTCACGCAGATATAGATGGAAACAATTGGTTTTTATAGAAATCCTTCATATGAAGTAAGTGAATCGACATGGTATTTCATTCCCATAGTAAAGCATAGGGAGGATTCCCATAGGAAAGCATAGGGGTGAATTGTAATCGAAAAAACTCACTTAATTTCCGTTCGTTCTCTACAACATTTGGTAGATTTACTTTATTCACGTAGATAAACTGGTAAACACTTCGACTTTAACGAAATCCTCGAAAATAAAATTGATATTCCATATGAGGTCATATTCCCATAGTAAAGCATTGGAGTGATTTTTCTGGAAAAAACTCATTTAATTTCAGGTCGTTCTTTAAAAAAAGGGCCTAGTTTACTTAATTCCCGCAGATATAGATGGAAACACATGGTTTTTATAGAAATCCTTCACATGAAGTAAGTGAATCGACATGGTATTACATTCCCATAGTAAAGCATAGGGAGGATTCCCATAGGAAAGCATAGGGGTGAATTGTAATCGAAAAAACTCACTTAATTTCCGTTCGTTCTCTACAAAATTTGGTAGATTTACTTTATTCACGTAGATAAACTGGTAAACACTTCGACTTTAACGAAATCCTCGAAAATAAAATTGATATTCCATATGAGGTCATATTCCCATAGTAAAGCATTGGAGTGATTTTTCTGGAAAAAACTCATTTAATTTCAGGTCGTTCTTTAAAAAAAGGGCCTAGTTTACTTAATTCCCGCAGATATAGATGGAAACACATGGTTTTTATAGAAATCCTTCACATGAAGTAAGTGAATCGACATGGTATTACATTCCCATAGTAAAGCATAGGGAGGATTCCCATAGGAGACAAGGAAAATCAGTGTCTTATTAAAATTAATTTCTGCTGAAAGCTTGATGATAATATGTTAATTTACGGATAAATATGCTATATTACATGTTTAATCAGTTTTATGATCGAAATCCTTGAATATTATTTCAAATGAGATTGGAGTCAAAAATGGCAAAATCAAAGATTTTCGTTCGAAATTGTAGAAAATGCTGCACTTTTTCTAGTGTCGTTTTGTGTTCCATAGATAAGCATTGAAAATAATTCTTTCTTCAATAACTCAATTACTATCCATTATTTCTCGACAAAAATTAGCCAATTAACGTATCTAACCTAGATTTAATAGAAAACACTTCGTTTTTAACGAAAGCTTCGAAAATAAAAACGATATTCCATATGAGGTCATATTCCCATAGTAAAGCATTGGAGTGATTTTTCTGGAAAAAACTCATTTAATTTCAGGTCTTTCTTTAAAAAAAGGGGCTAGATTACTTAATTCACGCAGATATAGATGGAAACAATTGTTTTTTATAGAAATGCTTCATATGAAGTAAGTGAATCGACATGGTATTTCATTCCCATAGTAAAGCATAGGGAGGATTCCCATAGGAAAGCATAGGGGTGAATTGTAATCGAAAAAACTCACTTAATTTCCGTTCGTTCTCTACAAAATCTGGTAGATTTACTTTATTCACGTAGATAAACTGGTAAACACTTCGACTTTAACGAAATCCTCGAAAATAAAATTGATATTCCATATGAGGTCATATTCCCATAGTAAAGCATTGGAGTGATTTTTCTGGAAAAAACTCATTTAATTTCAGGTCGTTCTTTAAAAAAAGGGCCTAGTTTACTTAATTCCCGCAGATATAGATGGAAACACATGGTTTTTATAGAAATCCTTCACATGAAGTAAGTGAATCGACATGGTATTACATTCCCATAGTAAAGTATAGGGTGGATTCCCATAGGAAAGCATAGGAGTGAATTCTGATCGAAAAAACTCACTTAATTTCCGTTCTTTCTCTACAAAATCTGGTAGATTTACTTTATTCACGTAGATAAACTGGTAAACACTTCGATTTTAACGAAATCCTCGAAAATAAAATTGATATTCCATATGAGGTCATATTCCCATAGTAAAGCATTGGAGTGATTTTTCTGGAAAAAACTCATTTAATTTCAGGTCGTTCTTTAAAAAAACGGGGCTAGATTACTTAATTCACGCAGATATAGATTGAAACACATGGTTTTTATAGAAATCCTTCACATGAAGTAAGTGAATCGACATGGTATTACATTCCCATAGTAAAGTATAGGGAGGATTCCCATAGGAGACAAGGAAAATCAGTGTCTTATTAAAATTAATTTCTGCTGAAAGCTTGATGATAATATGTTAATTTACGTATAAATATGCTATATTACATGTTTAATCAGTTTTATGATCGAAATCCTTGAATATTATTTCAAATGAGATTGGAGTCAAAAATGGCAAAATCAAAGATTTTCGTTCGAAATTGTAGAAAATGCTACACTTTTTCTAGTGTCGTTTTGTGTTCCATAGATAAGCATTGAAAATAATTCTTTCTTCAATAACTCAATTACTATCCATTATTTCTCGACAAAAATTAGCCAATTAACGTATCTAACCTAGATTTAATAGAAAACACTTCGTTTTTAACGAAAGCTTCGAAAATAAAAACGATATTCCATATGAGGTCATATTCCCATAGTAAAGCATTGGAGTGATTTTTCTGGAAAAACTCATTTAATTTCAGGTCTTTCTTTAAAAAAAGGGGCTAGATTACTTAATTCACGCAGATATAGATGGAAACAATTGGTTTTTATAGAAATCCTTCATATGAAGTAAGTGAATCGACATGGTATTTCATTCCCATAGTAAAGCATAGGGAGGATTGCCATAGGAAAGCATAGGGGTGAATTGTAATCGAAAAAACTCACTTAATTTCAGTTCGTTCTCTACAAAATCTGGTAGATTTACTTTATTCACGTAGATAAACTGGTAAACACTTCGACTTTAACGAAATCCTCGAAAATAAAATTAATATTCCATATGAGGTCATATTCCCATAGTAAAGCATTGGAGTGATTTTTCTGGAAAAAACTCATTTAATTTCAGGTCTTTCTTTAAAAAAAGGGGCTAGATTACTTAATTCACGCAGATATAGATGGAAACAATTGGTTTTTATAGAAATCCTTCATATGAAGTAAGTGAATCGACATGGTATTTCATTCCCATAGTAAAGCATAGGGAGGATTCCCATAGGAAAGCATAGGGGTGAATTGTAATCGAAAAAACTCACTTAATTTCCGTTCGTTCTCGACAAAATCTGGTAGATTTACTTTATTCACGTAGATAAACTGGTAAACACTTCGACTTTAACGAAATCCTCGAAAATAAAATTGATATTCCATATGAGGTCATATTCCCATAGTAAAGCATTGGAGTGATTTTTCTGGAAAAAACTCATTTAATTTCAGGTCGTTCTTTAAAAAAAGGGCCTAGTTTACTTAATTCCCGCAGATATAGATGGAAACACATGGTTTTTATAGAAATCCTTCACATGAAGTAAGTGAATCGACATGGTATTACATTCCCATAGTAAAGTATAGGGAGGATTCCCATAGGAAAGCATAGGAGTGAATTCTGATCGAAAAAACTCACTTAATTTCCGTTCTTTCTCTACAAAATCTGGTAGATTTACTTTATTCACGTAGATAAACTGGTAAACACTTCGACTTTAACGAAATCCTCGAAAATAAAATTGATATTCCATATGAGGTCATATTCCCATAGTAAAGCATTGGAGTGATTTTTCTGGAAAAAACTCATTTAATTTCAGGTCGTTCTTTAAAAAAAGGGCCTAGTTTACTTAATTCCCGCAGATATAGATGGAAACACATGGTTTTTATAGAAATCCTTCACATGAAGTAAGTGAATCGACATGGTATTACATTCCCATAGTAAAGCATAGGGAGGATTGCCATAGGAAAGCATAGGGGTGAATTGTAATCGAAAAAACTCACTTAATTTCAGTTCGCTCTCTACAAAATCTGGTAGATTTACTTTATTCACGTAGATAAACTGGTAAACACTTCGACTTTAACGAAATCCTCGAAAATAAAATTAATATTCCATATGAGGTCATATTCCCATAGTAAAGCATTGGAGTGATTTTTCTGGAAAAAAACTCATTTAATTTCAGGTCTTTCTTTAAAAAAAGGGGCTAGATTACTTAATTCACGCAGATATAGATGGAAACAATTGGTTTTTATAGAAATCCTTCATATGAAGTAAGTGAATCGACATGGTATTTCATTCCCATAGTAAAGCATAGGGAGGATTCCCATAGGAAAGCATAGGGGTGAATTGTAATCGAAAAAACTCACTTAATTTCCGTTCGTTCTCTACAAAATCTGGTAGATTTACTTTATTCACGTAGATAAACTGGTAAACACTTCGACTTTAACGAAATCCTCGAAAATAAAATTGATATTCCATATGAGGTCATATTCCCATAGTAAAGCATTGGAGTGATTTTTCTGGAAAAAACTCATTTAATTTCAGGTCGTTCTTTAAAAAAAGGGCCTAGTTTACTTAATTCCCGCAGATATAGATGGAAACACATGGTTTTTATAGAAATCCTTCACATGAAGTAAGTGAATCGACATGGTATTACATTCCCATAGTAAAGTATAGGGTGGATTCCCATAGGAAAGCATAGGAGTGAATTCTGATCGAAAAAACTCACTTAATTTCCGTTCTTTCTCTACAAAATCTGGTAGATTTACTTTATTCACGTAGATAAACTGGTAAACACTTCGACTTTAACGAAATCCTCGAAAATAAAATTGATATTCCATATGAGGTCATATTCCCATAGTAAAGCATTGGAGTGATTTTTCTGGAAAAAACTCATTTAATTTCAGGTCTTTCTTTAAAAAAAGGGGCTAGATTACTTAATTCACGCAGATATAGATGGAAACAATTGGTTTTTATAGAAATCCTTCATATGAAGTAAGTGAATCGACATGGTATTTCATTCCCATAGTAAAGCATAGGGAGGATTCCCATAGGAAAGCATAGGGGTGAATTGTAATCGAAAAAACTCACTTAATTTCCGTTCGTTCTCTACAAAATCTGGTAGATTTACTTTATTCACGTAGATAAACTGGTAAACACTTCGACTTTAACGAAATCCTCGAAAATAAAATTAATATTCCATATGAGGTCATATTCCCATAGTAAAGCATTGGAGTGATTTTTCTGGAAAAAACTCATTTAATTTCAGGTCTTTCTTTAAAAAAAGGGGCTAGATTACTTAATTCACGCAGATATAGATGGAAACAATTGGTTTTTATAGAAATCCTTCATATGAAGTAAGTGAATCGACATGGTATTTCATTCCCATAGTAAAGTATAGGGTGGATTCCCATAGGAAAGCATAGGAGTGAATTGTGCTCGAAAAAACTCACTTAATTTCCGTTCTTTCTCTACAAAATCTGGTAGATTTACTTTATTCACGTAGATAAACTGGTAAACACTTCGACTTTAACGAAATCCTCGAAAATAAAATTGATATTCCATATGAGGTCATATTCCCATAGTAAAGCATTGGAGTGATTTTTCTGGAAAAAACTCATTTAATTTCAGGTCGTTCTTTAAAAAAAGGGGCTAGATTACTTAATTCACGCAGATATAGATGGAAACAATTGGTTTTTATAGAAATCCTTCATATGAAGTAAGTGAATCGACATGGTATTTCATTCCCATAGTAAAGCATAGGGAGGATTCCCATAGGAAAGCATAGGGGTGAATTGTAATCGAAAAAACTCACTTAATTTCCGTTCGTTCTCGACAAAATCTGGTAGATTTACTTTATTCACGTAGATAAACTGGTAAACACTTCGACTTTAACGAAATCCTCGAAAATAAAATTGATATTCCATATGAGGTCATATTCCCATAGTAAAGCATTGGAGTGATTTTTCTGGAAAAAACTCATTTAATTTCAGGTCGTTCTTTAAAAAAAGGGGCTAGATTACTTAATTCACGCAGATATAGATGGAAACACTTGGTTTTTATAGAAATCCTTCACATGAAGTAAGTGAATCGACATGGTATTTCATTCCCATAGTAAATCATAGGGTGGATTCCCATAGGAAAGCATAGGAGTGAATTGTGCTCGAGAAAACTCACTTAATTTCCGTTCTTTCTCTACAAAATCTGGTAGATTTACTTTATTCACGTAGATAAACTGGTAAACACTTCGACTTTAAAGAAATCCTCGAAAATAAAATTGATATTCCATATGAGGTCATATTCCCATAGTAAAGCATTGGAGTGATTTTTCTGGAAAAAACTCATTTAATTTCAGGTCGTTCTTTAAAAAAAAGGGCCTAGTTTACTTAATTCCCGCAGATATAGATGGAAACACATGGTTTTTATAGAAATCCTTCACATGAAGTAAGTGAATCGACATGGTATTACATTCCCATAGTAAAGTATAGGGAGGATTCCCATAGGAAAGCATAGGAGTGAATTGTGCTCGAAAAAACTCACTTAATTTCCGTTCTTTCTCTACAAAATCTCGTAGATTTACTTTGTTCACGTAGATAAACTGGTAAACACTTCGACTTTAACGAAATCCTCGAAAATAAAATTGATATTCCATATGAGGTCATATTCCCATAGTAAAGCATTGGAGTGATTTTTCTGGAAAAAACTCATTTAATTTCAGGTCGTTCTTTAAAAAAAGGGCCTAGTTTACTTAATTCCCGCAGATATAGATGGAAACACATGGTTTTTATAGAAATCCTTCACATGAAGTAAGTGAATCGACATGGTATTACATTCCCATAGTAAAGTATAGGGAGGATTCCCATAGGAGACAAGGAAAATCAGTGTCTTATTAAAATTAATTTCTGCTGAAAGCTTGATGATAATATGTTAATTTACGGATAAATATGCTATATTACATGTTTAATCAGTTTTATGATCGAAATCCTTGAATATTATTTCAAATGAGATTGGAGTCAAAAATGGCAAAATCAAAGATTTTCGTTCGAAATTGTAGAAAATGCTGCACTTTTTCTAGTGTCGTTTTGTGTTCCATAGATAAGCATTGAAAATAATTCTTTCTTCAATAACTCAATTACTATCCATTATTTCTCGACAAAAATTAGCCAATTAACGTATCTAACCTAGATTTAATAGAAAACACTTCGTTTTTAACGAAAGCTTCGAAAATAAAAACGATATTCCATATGAGGTCATATTCCCATAGTAAAGCATTGGAGTGATTTTTCTGGAAAAAACTCATTTAATTTCAGGTCTTTCTTTAAAAAAAGGGGCTAGATTACTTAATTCACGCAGATATAGATGGAAACAATTGGTTTTTATAGAAATCCTTCATATGAAGTAAGTGAATCGACATGGTATTTCATTCCCATAGTAAAGTATAGGGTGGATTCCCATAGGAAAGCATAGGAGTGAATTGTGCTCGAAAAAACTCACTTAATTTCCGTTCTTTCTCTACAAAATCTGGTAGATTTACTTTATTCACGTAGATAAACTGGTAAACACTTCGACTTTAACGAAATCCTCGAAAATAAAATTGATATTCCATATGAGGTCATATTCCCATAGTAAAGCATTGGAGTGATTTTTCTGGAAAAAACTCATTTAATTTCAGGTCGTTCTTTAAAAAAAGGGCCTAGTTTACTTAATTCCCGCAGATATAGATGGAAACACATGGTTTTTATAGAAATCCTTCACATGAAGTAAGTGAATCGACATGGTATTACATTCCCATAGTAAAGTATAGGGAGGATTCCCATAGGAAAGCATAGGAGTGAATTCTGATCGAAAAAACTCACTTAATTTCCGTTCTTTCTCTACAAAATCTGGTAGATTTACTTTATTCACGTAGATAAACTGGTAAACACTTCGACTTTAACGAAATCCTCGAAAATAAAATTGATATTCCATATGAGGTCATATTCCCATAGTAAAGCATTGGAGTGATTTTTCTGGAAAAAACTCATTTAATTTCAGGTCGTTCTTTAAAAAAAGGGCCTAGTTTACTTAATTCCCGCAGATATAGATGGAAACACATGGTTTTTATAGAAATCCTTCACATGAAGTAAGTGAATCGACATGGTATTACATTCCCATAGTAAAGCATAGGGAGGATTGCCATAGGAAAGCATAGGGGTGAATTGTAATCGAAAAAACTCACTTAATTTCAGTTCGCTCTCTACAAAATCTGGTAGATTTACTTTATTCACGTAGATAAACTGGTAAACACTTCGACTTTAACGAAATCCTCGAAAATAAAATTAATATTCCATATGAGGTCATATTCCCATAGTAAAGCATTGGAGTGATTTTTCTGGAAAAAACTCATTTAATTTCAGGTCTTTCTTTAAAAAAAGGGGCTAGATTACTTAATTCACGCAGATATAGATGGAAACAATTGGTTTTTATAGAAATCCTTCATATGAAGTAAGTGAATCGACATGGTATTTCATTCCCATAGTAAAGCATAGGGAGGATTCCCATAGGAAAGCATAGGGGTGAATTGTAATCGAAAAAACTCACTTAATTTCCGTTCGTTCTCTACAAAATCTGGTAGATTTACTTTATTCACGTAGATAAACTGGTAAACACTTCGACTTTAACGAAATCCTCGAAAATAAAATTGATATTCCATATGAGGTCATATTCCCATAGTAAAGCATTGGAGTGATTTTTCTGGAAAAAACTCATTTAATTTCAGGTCGTTCTTTAAAAAAAGGGCCTAGTTTACTTAATTCCCGCAGATATAGATGGAAACACATGGTTTTTATAGAAATCCTTCACATGAAGTAAGTGAATCGACATGGTATTACATTCCCATAGTAAAGTATAGGGTGGATTCCCATAGGAAAGCATAGGAGTGAATTCTGATCGAAAAAACTCACTTAATTTCCGTTCTTTCTCTACAAAATCTGGTAGATTTACTTTATTCACGTAGATAAACTGGTAAACACTTCGACTTTAACGAAATCCTCGAAAATAAAATTGATATTCCATATGAGGTCATATTCCCATAGTAAAGCATTGGAGTGATTTTTCTGGAAAAAACTCATTTAATTTCAGGTCTTTCTTTAAAAAAAGGGGCTAGATTACTTAATTCACGCAGATATAGATGGAAACAATTGGTTTTTATAGAAATCCTTCATATGAAGTAAGTGAATCGACATGGTATTTCATTCCCATAGTAAAGCATAGGGAGGATTCCCATAGGAAAGCATAGGGGTGAATTGTAATCGAAAAAACTCACTTAATTTCCGTTCGTTCTCTACAAAATCTGGTAGATTTACTTTATTCACGTAGATAAACTGGTAAACACTTCGACTTTAACGAAATCCTCGAAAATAAAATTAATATTCCATATGAGGTCATATTCCCATAGTAAAGCATTGGAGTGATTTTTCTGGAAAAAACTCATTTAATTTCAGGTCTTTCTTTAAAAAAAGGGGCTAGATTACTTAATTCACGCAGATATAGATGGAAACAATTGGTTTTTATAGAAATCCTTCATATGAAGTAAGTGAATCGACATGGTATTTCATTCCCATAGTAAAGTATAGGGTGGATTCCCATAGGAAAGCATAGGAGTGAATTGTGCTCGAAAAAACTCACTTAATTTCCGTTCTTTCTCTACAAAATCTGGTAGATTTACTTTATTCACGTAGATAAACTGGTAAACACTTCGACTTTAACGAAATCCTCGAAAATAAAATTGATATTCCATATGAGGTCATATTCCCATAGTAAAGCATTGGAGTGATTTTTCTGGAAAAAACTCATTTAATTTCAGGTCGTTCTTTAAAAAAAGGGGCTAGATTACTTAATTCACGCAGATATAGATGGAAACAATTGGTTTTTATAGAAATCCTTCATATGAAGTAAGTGAATCGACATGGTATTTCATTCCCATAGTAAAGCATAGGGAGGATTCCCATAGGAAAGCATAGGGGTGAATTGTAATCGAAAAAACTCACTTAATTTCCGTTCGTTCTCGACAAAATCTGGTAGATTTACTTTATTCACGTAGATAAACTGGTAAACACTTCGACTTTAACGAAATCCTCGAAAATAAAATTGATATTCCATATGAGGTCATATTCCCATAGTAAAGCATTGGAGTGATTTTTCTGGAAAAAACTCATTTAATTTCAGGTCGTTCTTTAAAAAAAGGGGCTAGATTACTTAATTCACGCAGATATAGATGGAAACACTTGGTTTTTATAGAAATCCTTCACATGAAGTAAGTGAATCGACATGGTATTTCATTCCCATAGTAAATCATAGGGTGGATTCCCATAGGAAAGCATAGGAGTGAATTGTGCTCGAGAAAACTCACTTAATTTCCGTTCTTTCTCTACAAAATCTGGTAGATTTACTTTATTCACGTAGATAAACTGGTAAACACTTCGACTTTAAAGAAATCCTCGAAAATAAAATTGATATTCCATATGAGGTCATATTCCCATAGTAAAGCATTGGAGTGATTTTTCTGGAAAAAACTCATTTAATTTCAGGTCGTTCTTTAAAAAAAAGGGCCTAGTTTACTTAATTCCCGCAGATATAGATGGAAACACATGGTTTTTATAGAAATCCTTCACATGAAGTAAGTGAATCGACATGGTATTACATTCCCATAGTAAAGTATAGGGAGGATTCCCATAGGAGACAAGGAAAATCAGTGTCTTATTAAAATTAATTTCTGCTGAAAGCTTGATGATAATATGTTAATTTACGGATAAATATGCTATATTACATGTTTAATCAGTTTTATGATCGAAATCCTTGAATATTATTTCAAATGAGATTGGAGTCAAAAATGGCAAAATCAAAGATTTTCGTTCGAAATTGTAGAAAATGCTGCACTTTTTCTAGTGTCGTTTTGTGTTCCATAGATAAGCATTGAAAATAATTCTTTCTTCAATAACTCAATTACTATCCATTATTTCTCGACAAAAATTAGCCAATTAACGTATCTAACCTAGATTTAATAGAAAACACTTCGTTTTTAACGAAAGCTTCGAAAATAAAAACGATATTCCATATGAGGTCATATTCCCATAGTAAAGCATTGGAGTGATTTTTCTGGAAAAAACTCATTTAATTTCAGGTCTTTCTTTAAAAAAAGGGGCTAGATTACTTAATTCACGCAGATATAGATGGAAACAATTGGTTTTTATAGAAATCCTTCATATGAAGTAAGTGAATCGACATGGTATTTCATTCCCATAGTAAAGTATAGGGTGGATTCCCATAGGAAAGCATAGGAGTGAATTGTGCTCGAAAAAACTCACTTAATTTCCGTTCTTTCTCTACAAAATCTGGTAGATTTACTTTATTCACGTAGATAAACTGGTAAACACTTCGACTTTAACGAAATCCTCGAAAATAAAATTGATATTCCATATGAGGTCATATTCCCATAGTAAAGCATTGGAGTGATTTTTCTGGAAAAAACTCATTTAATTTCAGGTCGTTCTTTAAAAAAAGGGCCTAGTTTACTTAATTCCCGCAGATATAGATGGAAACACATGGTTTTTATAGAAATCCTTCACATGAAGTAAGTGAATCGACATGGTATTTCATTCCCATAGTAAAGTATAGGGAGGATTCCCATAGGAAAGCATAGGAGTGAATTCTGATCGAAAAAACTCACTTAATTTCCGTTCGTTCTCGACAAAATCTGGTAGATTTACTTTATTCACGTAGATAAACTGGTAAACACTTCGACTTTAACGAAATCCTCGAAAATAAAATTGATATTCCATATGAGGTCATATTCCCATAGTAAAGCATTGGAGTGATTTTTCTAGAAAAAACTCATTTAATTTCAGGTCGTTCTTTAAAAAAAGGGGCTAGATTACTTAATTCACGCAGATATAGATGGAAACACTTGGTTTTTATAGAAATCCTTCACATGAAGTAAGTGAATCGACATGGTATTTCATTCCCATAGTAAATCATAGGGTGGATTCCCATAGGAAAGCATAGGAGTGAATTGTGCTCGAGAAAACTCACTTAATTTCCGTTCTTTCTCTACAAAATCTGGTAGATTTACTTTATTCACGTAGATAAACTGGTAAACACTTCGACTTTAAAGAAATCCTCGAAAATAAAATTGATATTCCATATGAGGTCATATTCCCATAGTAAAGCATTGGAGTGATTTTTCTGGAAAAAACTCATTTAATTTCAGGTCGTTCTTTAAAAAAAAGGGCCTAGTTTACTTAATTCCCGCAGATATAGATGGAAACACATGGTTTTTATAGAAATCCTTCACATGAAGTAAGTGAATCGACATGGTATTACATTCCCATAGTAAAGTATAGGGAGGATTCCCATAGGAAAGCATAGGAGTGAATTGTGCTCGAAAAAACTCACTTAATTTCCGTTCTTTCTCTACAAAATCTGGTAGATTTACTTTGTTCACGTAGATAAACTGGTAAACACTTCGACTTTAACGAAATCCTCGAAAATAAAATTGATATTCCATATGAGGTCATATTCCCATAGTAAAGCATTGGAGTGATTTTTCTGGAAAAAACTCATTTAATTTCAGGTCGTTCTTTAAAAAAACGGGGCTAGATTACTTAATTCACGCAGATATAGATTGAAACACATGGTTTTTATAGAAATCCTTCACATGAAGTAAGTGAATCGACATGGTATTACATTCCCATAGTAAAGTATAGGGAGGATTCCCATAGGAGACAAGGAAAATCAGTGTCTTATTAAAATTAATTTCTGCTGAAAGCTTGATGATAATATGTTAATTTACGTATAAATATGCTATATTACATGTTTAATCAGTTTTATGATCGAAATCCTTGAATATTATTTCAAATGAGATTGGAGTCAAAAATGGCAAAATCAAAGATTTTCGTTCGAAATTGTAGAAAATGCTACACTTTTTCTAGTGTCGTTTTGTGTTCCATAGATAAGCATTGAAAATAATTCTTTCTTCAATAACTCAATTACTATCCATTATTTCTCGACAAAAATTAGCCAATTAACGTATCTAACCTAGATTTAATAGAAAACACTTCGTTTTTAACGAAAGCTTCGAAAATAAAAACGATATTCCATATGAGGTCATATTCCCATAGTAAAGCATTGGAGTGATTTTTCTGGAAAAACTCATTTAATTTCAGGTCTTTCTTTAAAAAAAGGGGCTAGATTACTTAATTCACGCAGATATAGATGGAAACAATTGGTTTTTATAGAAATCCTTCATATGAAGTAAGTGAATCGACATGGTATTTCATTCCCATAGTAAAGCATAGGGAGGATTGCCATAGGAAAGCATAGGGGTGAATTGTAATCGAAAAAAACTCACTTAATTTCAGTTCGTTCTCTACAAAATCTGGTAGATTTACTTTATTCACGTAGATAAACTGGTAAACACTTCGACTTTAACGAAATCCTCGAAAATAAAATTAATATTCCATATGAGGTCATATTCCCATAGTAAAGCATTGGAGTGATTTTTCTGGAAAAAACTCATTTAATTTCAGGTCTTTCTTTAAAAAAAGGGGCTAGATTACTTAATTCACGCAGATATAGATGGAAACAATTGGTTTTTATCGAAATCCTTCATATGAAGTAAGTGAATCGACATGGTATTTCATTCCCATAGTAAAGCATAGGGAGGATTCCCATAGGAAAGCATAGGGGTGAATTGTAATCGAAAAAACTCACTTAATTTCCGTTCGTTCTCGACAAAATCTGGTAGATTTACTTTATTCACGTAGATAAACTGGTAAACACTTCGACTTTAACGAAATCCTCGAAAATAAAATTGATATTCCATATGAGGTCATATTCCCATAGTAAAGCATTGGAGTGATTTTTCTGGAAAAAACTCATTTAATTTCAGGTCGTTCTTTAAAAAAAGGGCCTAGTTTACTTAATTCCCGCAGATATAGATGGAAACACATGGTTTTTATAGAAATCCTTCACATGAAGTAAGTGAATCGACATGGTATTACATTCCCATAGTAAAGTATAGGGAGGATTCCCATAGGAAAGCATAGGAGTGAATTCTGATCGAAAAAACTCACTTAATTTCCGTTCTTTCTCTACAAAATCTGGTAGATTTACTTTATTCACGTAGATAAACTGGTAAACACTTCGACTTTAACGAAATCCTCGAAAATAAAATTGATATTCCATATGAGGTCATATTCCCATAGTAAAGCATTGGAGTGATTTTTCTGGAAAAAACTCATTTAATTTCAGGTCTTTCTTTACAAAAAGGGGCTAGATTACTTAATTCACGCAGATATAGATGGAAACAATTGGTTTTTATAGAAATCCTTCATATGAAGTAAGTGAATCGACATGGTATTTCATTCCCATAGTAAAGCATAGGGAGGATTCCCATAGGAAAGCATAGGGGTGAATTGTAATCGAAAAAACTCACTTAATTTCCGTTCGTTCTCTACAAAATCTGGTAGATTTACTTTATTCACGTAGATAAACTGGTAAACACTTCGACTTTAACGAAATCCTCGAAAATAAAATTAATATTCCATATGAGGTCATATTCCCATAGTAAAGCATTGGAGTGATTTTTCTGGAAAAAACTCATTTAATTTCAGGTCTTTCTTTAAAAAAAGGGGCTAGATTACTTAATTCACGCAGATATAGATGGAAACAATTGGTTTTTATAGAAATCCTTCATATGAAGTAAGTGAATCGACATGGTATTTCATTCCCATAGTAAAGTATAGGGTGGATTCCCATAGGAAAGCATAGGAGTGAATTGTGCTCGAAAAAACTCACTTAATTTCCGTTCTTTCTCTACAAAATCTGGTAGATTTACTTTGTTCACGTAGATAAACTGGTAAACACTTCGACTTTAACGAAATCCTCGAAAATAAAATTGATATTCCATATGAGGTCATATTCCCATAGTAAAGCATTGGAGTGATTTTTCTGGAAAAAACTCATTTAATTTCAGGTCGTTCTTTAAAAAAAGGGGCTAGATTACTTAATTCACGCAGATATAGATGGAAACAATTGGTTTTTATAGAAATCCTTCATATGAAGTAAGTGAATCGACATGGTATTTCATTCCCATAGTAAAGCATAGGGAGGATTCCCATAGGAAAGCATAGGGGTGAATTGTAATCGAAAAAACTCACTTAATTTCCGTTCGTTCTCGACAAAATCTGGTAGATTTACTTTATTCACGTAGATAAACTGGTAAACACTTCGACTTTAACGAAATCCTCGAAAATAAAATTGATATTCCATATGAGGTCATATTCCCATAGTAAAGCATTGGAGTGATTTTTCTGGAAAAAACTCATTTAATTTCAGGTCGTTCTTTAAAAAAAGGGGCTAGATTACTTAATTCACGCAGATATAGATGGAAACACTTGGTTTTTATAGAAATCCTTCACATGAAGTAAGTGAATCGACATGGTATTTCATTCCCATAGTAAATCATAGGGTGGATTCCCATAGGAAAGCATAGGAGTGAATTGTGCTCGAGAAAACTCACTTAATTTCCGTTCTTTCTCTACAAAATCTGGTAGATTTACTTTATTCACGTAGATAAACTGGTAAACACTTCGACTTTAAAGAAATCCTCGAAAATAAAATTGATATTCCATATGAGGTCATATTCCCATAGTAAAGCATTGGAGTGATTTTTCTGGAAAAAACTCATTTAATTTCAGGTCGTTCTTTAAAAAAAAGGGCCTAGTTTACTTAATTCCCGCAGATATAGATGGAAACACATGGTTTTTATAGAAATCCTTCACATGAAGTAAGTGAATCGACATGGTATTACATTCCCATAGTAAAGTATAGGGAGGATTCCCATAGGAAAGCATAGGAGTGAATTGTGCTCGAAAAAACTCACTTAATTTCCGTTCTTTCTCTACAAAATCTCGTAGATTTACTTTGTTCACGTAGATAAACTGGTAAACACTTCGACTTTAACGAAATCCTCGAAAATAAAATTGATATTCCATATGAGGTCATATTCCCATAGTAAAGCATTGGAGTGATTTTTCTGGAAAAAACTCATTTAATTTCAGGTCGTTCTTTAAAAAAAGGGCCTAGTTTACTTAATTCCCGCAGATATAGATGGAAACACATGGTTTTTATAGAAATCCTTCACATGAAGTAAGTGAATCGACATGGTATTACATTCCCATAGTAAAGTATAGGGAGGATTCCCATAGGAGACAAGGAAAATCAGTGTCTTATTAAAATTAATTTCTGCTGAAAGCTTGATGATAATATGTTAATTTACGGATAAATATGCTATATTACATGTTTAATCAGTTTTATGATCGAAATCCTTGAATATTATTTCAAATGAGATTGGAGTCAAAAATGGCAAAATCAAAGATTTTCGTTCGAAATTGTAGAAAATGCTGCACTTTTTCTAGTGTCGTTTTGTGTTCCATAGATAAGCATTGAAAATAATTCTTTCTTCAATAACTCAATTACTATCCATTATTTCTCGACAAAAATTAGCCAATTAACGTATCTAACCTAGATTTAATAGAAAACACTTCGTTTTTAACGAAAGCTTCGAAAATAAAAACGATATTCCATATGAGGTCATATTCCCATAGTAAAGCATTGGAGTGATTTTTCTGGAAAAAACTCATTTAATTTCAGGTCTTTCTTTAAAAAAAGGGGCTAGATTACTTAATTCACGCAGATATAGATGGAAACAATTGGTTTTTATAGAAATCCTTCATATGAAGTAAGTGAATCGACATGGTATTTCATTCCCATAGTAAAGTATAGGGTGGATTCCCATAGGAAAGCATAGGAGTGAATTGTGCTCGAAAAAACTCACTTAATTTCCGTTCTTTCTCTACAAAATCTGGTAGATTTACTTTATTCACGTAGATAAACTGGTAAACACTTCGACTTTAACGAAATCCTCGAAAATAAAATTGATATTCCATATGAGGTCATATTCCCATAGTAAAGCATTGGAGTGATTTTTCTGGAAAAAACTCATTTAATTTCAGGTCGTTCTTTAAAAAAAGGGGCTAGATTACTTAATTCACGCAGATATAGATGGAAACAATTGGTTTTTATAGAAATCCTTCATATGAAGTAAGTGAATCGACATGGTATTTCATTCCCATAGTAAAGCATAGGGAGGATTCCCATAGGAAAGCATAGGGGTGAATTGTAATCGAAAAAACTCACTTAATTTCCGTTCGGTCTCGACAAAATCTGGTAGATTTACTTTATTCACGTAGATAAACTGGTAAACACTTCGACTTTAACGAAATCCTCGAAAATAAAATTGATATTCCATATGAGGTCATATTCCCATAGTAAAGCATTGGAGTGATTTTTCTGGAAAAAACTCATTTAATTTCAGGTCGTTCTTTAAAAAAAGGGCCTAGTTTACTTAATTCCCGCAGATATAGATGGAAACACATGGTTTTTATAGAAATCCTTCACATGAAGTAAGTGAATCGACATGGTATTACATTCCCATAGTAAAGTATAGGGAGGATTCCCATAGGAAAGCATAGGAGTGAATTCTGATCGAAAAAACTCACTTAATTTCCGTTCTTTCTCTACAAAATCTGGTAGATTTACTTTATTCACGTAGATAAACTGGTAAACACTTCGACTTTAACGAAATCCTCGAAAATAAAATTGATATTCCATATGAGGTCATATTCCCATAGTAAAGCATTGGAGTGATTTTTCTGGAAAAAACTCATTTAATTTCAGGTCGTTCTTTAAAAAAAGGGCCTAGTTTACTTAATTCCCGCAGATATAGATGGAAACACATGGTTTTTATAGAAATCCTTCACATGAAGTAAGTGAATCGACATGGTATTACATTCCCATAGTAAAGCATAGGGAGGATTGCCATAGGAAAGCATAGGGGTGAATTGTAATCGAAAAAACTCACTTAATTTCAGTTCGCTCTCTACAAAATCTGGTAGATTTACTTTATTCACGTAGATAAACTGGTAAACACTTCGACTTTAACGAAATCCTCGAAAATAAAATTAATATTCCATATGAGGTCATATTCCCATAGTAAAGCATTGGAGTGATTTTTCTGGAAAAAACTCATTTAATTTCAGGTCTTTCTTTAAAAAAAGGGGCTAGATTACTTAATTCACGCAGATATAGATGGAAACAATTGGTTTTTATAGAAATCCTTCATATGAAGTAAGTGAATCGACATGGTATTTCATTCCCATAGTAAAGCATAGGGAGGATTCCCATAGGAAAGCATAGGGGTGAATTGTAATCGAAAAAACTCACTTAATTTCCGTTCGTTCTCTACAAAATCTGGTAGATTTACTTTATTCACGTAGATAAACTGGTAAACACTTCGACTTTAACGAAATCCTCGAAAATAAAATTGATATTCCATATGAGGTCATATTCCCATAGTAAAGCATTGGAGTGATTTTTCTGGAAAAAACTCATTTAATTTCAGGTCGTTCTTTAAAAAAAGGGCCTAGTTTACTTAATTCCCGCAGATATAGATGGAAACACATGGTTTTTATAGAAATCCTTCACATGAAGTAAGTGAATCGACATGGTATTACATTCCCATAGTAAAGTATAGGGTGGATTCCCATAGGAAAGCATAGGAGTGAATTCTGATCGAAAAAACTCACTTAATTTCCGTTCTTTCTCTACAAAATCTGGTAGATTTACTTTATTCACGTAGATAAACTGGTAAACACTTCGACTTTAACGAAATCCTCGAAAATAAAATTGATATTCCATATGAGGTCATATTCCCATAGTAAAGCATTGGAGTGATTTTTCTGGAAAAAACTCATTTAATTTCAGGTCTTTCTTTAAAAAAAGGGGCTAGATTACTTAATTCACGCAGATATAGATGGAAACAATTGGTTTTTATAGAAATCCTTCATATGAAGTAAGTGAATCGACATGGTATTTCATTCCCATAGTAAAGCATAGGGAGGATTCCCATAGGAAAGCATAGGGGTGAATTGTAATCGAAAAAACTCACTTAATTTCCGTTCGTTCTCTACAAAATCTGGTAGATTTACTTTATTCACGTAGATAAACTGGTAAACACTTCGACTTTAACGAAATCCTCGAAAATAAAATTAATATTCCATATGAGGTCATATTCCCATAGTAAAGCATTGGAGTGATTTTTCTGGAAAAAACTCATTTAATTTCAGGTCTTTCTTTAAAAAAAGGGGCTAGATTACTTAATTCACGCAGATATAGATGGAAACAATTGGTTTTTATAGAAATCCTTCATATGAAGTAAGTGAATCGACATGGTATTTCATTCCCATAGTAAAGTATAGGGTGGATTCCCATAGGAAAGCATAGGAGTGAATTGTGCTCGAAAAAACTCACTTAATTTCCGTTCTTTCTCTACAAAATCTGGTAGATTTACTTTATTCACGTAGATAAACTGGTAAACACTTCGACTTTAACGAAATCCTCGAAAATAAAATTGATATTCCATATGAGGTCATATTCCCATAGTAAAGCATTGGAGTGATTTTTCTGGAAAAAACTCATTTAATTTCAGGTCGTTCTTTAAAAAAAGGGGCTAGATTACTTAATTCACGCAGATATAGATGGAAACAATTGGTTTTTATAGAAATCCTTCATATGAAGTAAGTGAATCGACATGGTATTTCATTCCCATAGTAAAGCATAGGGAGGATTCCCATAGGAAAGCATAGGGGTGAATTGTAATCGAAAAAACTCACTTAATTTCCGTTCGTTCTCGACAAAATCTGGTAGATTTACTTTATTCACGTAGATAAACTGGTAAACACTTCGACTTTAACGAAATCCTCGAAAATAAAATTGATATTCCATATGAGGTCATATTCCCATAGTAAAGCATTGGAGTGATTTTTCTGGAAAAAACTCATTTAATTTCAGGTCGTTCTTTAAAAAAAGGGGCTAGATTACTTAATTCACGCAGATATAGATGGAAACACTTGGTTTTTATAGAAATCCTTCACATGAAGTAAGTGAATCGACATGGTATTTCATTCCCATAGTAAATCATAGGGTGGATTCCCATAGGAAAGCATAGGAGTGAATTGTGCTCGAGAAAACTCACTTAATTTCCGTTCTTTCTCTACAAAATCTGGTAGATTTACTTTATTCACGTAGATAAACTGGTAAACACTTCGACTTTAAAGAAATCCTCGAAAATAAAATTGATATTCCATATGAGGTCATATTCCCATAGTAAAGCATTGGAGTGATTTTTCTGGAAAAAACTCATTTAATTTCAGGTCGTTCTTTAAAAAAAAGGGCCTAGTTTACTTAATTCCCGCAGATATAGATGGAAACACATGGTTTTTATAGAAATCCTTCACATGAAGTAAGTGAATCGACATGGTATTACATTCCCATAGTAAAGTATAGGGAGGATTCCCATAGGAAAGCATAGGAGTGAATTGTGCTCGAAAAAACTCACTTAATTTCCGTTCTTTCTCTACAAAATCTCGTAGATTTACTTTGTTCACGTAGATAAACTGGTAAACACTTCGACTTTAACGAAATCCTCGAAAATAAAATTGATATTCCATATGAGGTCATATTCCCATAGTAAAGCATTGGAGTGATTTTTCTGGAAAAAACTCATTTAATTTCAGGTCGTTCTTTAAAAAAAGGGCCTAGTTTACTTAATTCCCGCAGATATAGATGGAAACACATGGTTTTTATAGAAATCCTTCACATGAAGTAAGTGAATCGACATGGTATTACATTCCCATAGTAAAGTATAGGGAGGATTCCCATAGGAGACAAGGAAAATCAGTGTCTTATTAAAATTAATTTCTGCTGAAAGCTTGATGATAATATGTTAATTTACGGATAAATATGCTATATTACATGTTTAATCAGTTTTATGATCGAAATCCTTGAATATTATTTCAAATGAGATTGGAGTCAAAAATGGCAAAATCAAAGATTTTCGTTCGAAATTGTAGAAAATGCTGCACTTTTTCTAGTGTCGTTTTGTGTTCCATAGATAAGCATTGAAAATAATTCTTTCTTCAATAACTCAATTACTATCCATTATTTCTCGACAAAAATTAGCCAATTAACGTATCTAACCTAGATTTAATAGAAAACACTTCGTTTTTAACGAAAGCTTCGAAAATAAAAACGATATTCCATATGAGGTCATATTCCCATAGTAAAGCATTGGAGTGATTTTTCTGGAAAAAACTCATTTAATTTCAGGTCTTTCTTTAAAAAAAGGGGCTAGATTACTTAATTCACGCAGATATAGATGGAAACAATTGGTTTTTATAGAAATCCTTCATATGAAGTAAGTGAATCGACATGGTATTTCATTCCCATAGTAAAGTATAGGGTGGATTCCCATAGGAAAGCATAGGAGTGAATTGTGCTCGAAAAAACTCACTTAATTTCCGTTCTTTCTCTACAAAATCTGGTAGATTTACTTTATTCACGTAGATAAACTGGTAAACACTTCGACTTTAACGAAATCCTCGAAAATAAAATTGATATTCCATATGAGGTCATATTCCCATAGTAAAGCATTGGAGTGATTTTTCTGGAAAAAACTCATTTAATTTCAGGTCGTTCTTTAAAAAAAGGGGCTAGATTACTTAATTCACGCAGATATAGATGGAAACAATTGGTTTTTATAGAAATCCTTCATATGAAGTAAGTGAATCGACATGGTATTTCATTCCCATAGTAAAGCATAGGGAGGATTCCCATAGGAAAGCATAGGGGTGAATTGTAATCGAAAAAACTCACTTAATTTCCGTTCGGTCTCGACAAAATCTGGTAGATTTACTTTATTCACGTAGATAAACTGGTAAACACTTCGACTTTAACGAAATCCTCGAAAATAAAATTGATATTCCATATGAGGTCATATTCCCATAGTAAAGCATTGGAGTGATTTTTCTGGAAAAAACTCATTTAATTTCAGGTCGTTCTTTAAAAAAAGGGGCTAGATTACTTAATTCACGCAGATATAGATGGAAACACTTGGTTTTTATAGAAATCCTTCACATGAAGTAAGTGAATCGACATGGTATTTCATTCCCATAGTAAATCATAGGGTGGATTCCCATAGGAAAGCATAGGAGTGAATTGTGCTCGAGAAAACTCACTTAATTTCCGTTCTTTCTCTACAAAATCTGGTAGATTTACTTTATTCACGTAGATAAACTGGTAAACACTTCGACTTTAAAGAAATCCTCGAAAATAAAATTGATATTCCATATGAGGTCATATTCCCATAGTAAAGCATTGGAGTGATTTTTCTGGAAAAAACTCATTTAATTTCAGGTCGTTCTTTAAAAAAAAGGGCCTAGTTTACTTAATTCCCGCAGATATAGATGGAAACACATGGTTTTTATAGAAATCCTTCACATGAAGTAAGTGAATCGACATGGTATTACATTCCCATAGTAAAGTATAGGGAGGATTCCCATAGGAAAGCATAGGAGTGAATTGTGCTCGAAAAAACTCACTTAATTTCCGTTCTTTCTCTACAAAATCTGGTAGATTTACTTTGTTCACGTAGATAAACTGGCAAACACTTCGACTTTAACGAAATCCTCGAAAATAAAATTGATATTCCATATGAGGTCATATTCCCATAGTAAAGCATTGGAGTGATTTTTCTGGAAAAAACACATTTAATTTCAGGTCGTTCTTTAAAAAAAGGGCCTAGTTTACTTAATTCCCGCAGATATAGATGGAAACACATGGTTTTTATAGAAATCCTTCACATGAAGTAAGTGAATCGACATGGTATTACATTCCCATAGTAAAGTATAGGGAGGATTCCCATAGGAGACAAGGAAAATCAGTGTCTTATTAAAATTAATTTCTGCTGAAAGCTTGATGATAATATGTTAATTTACGGATAAATATGCTATATTACATGTTTAATCAGTTTTATGATCGAAATCCTTGAATATTATTTCAAATGAGATTGGAGTCAAAAATGGCAAAATCAAAGATTTTCGTTCGAAATTGTAGAAAATGCTGCACTTTTTCTAGTGTCGTTTTGTGTTCCATAGATAAGCATTGAAAATAATTCTTTCTTCAATAACTCAATTACTATCCATTATTTCTCGACAAAAATTAGCCAATTAACGTATCTAACCTAGATTTAATAGAAAACACTTCGTTTTTAACGAAAGCTTCGAAAATAAAAACGATATTCCATATGAGGTCATATTCCCATAGTAAAGCATTGGAGTGATTTTTCTGGAAAAAACTCATTTAATTTCAGGTCGTTCTTTAAAAAAAGGGGCTAGATTACTTAATTCACGCAGATATAGATGGAAACAATTGGTTTTTATAGAAATCCTTCATATGAAGTAAGTGAATCGACATGGTATTTCATTCCCATAGTAAAGCATAGGGAGGATTCCCATAGGAAAGCATAGGGGTGAATTGTAATCGAAAAAACTCACTTAATTTCCGTTCGTTCTCGACAAAATCTGGTAGATTTACTTTATTCACGTAGATAAACTGGTAAACACTTCGACTTTAACGAAATCCTCGAAAATAAAATTGATATTCCATATGAGGTCATATTCCCATAGTAAAGCATTGGAGTGATTTTTCTGGAAAAAACTCATTTAATTTCAGGTCGTTCTTTAAAAAAAGGGGCTAGATTACTTAATTCACGCAGATATAGATGGAAACACTTGGTTTTTATAGAAATCCTTCACATGAAGTAAGTGAATCGACATGGTATTTCATTCCCATAGTAAATCATAGGGTGGATTCCCATAGGAAAGCATAGGAGTGAATTGTGCTCGAGAAAACTCACTTAATTTCCGTTCTTTCTCTACAAAATCTGGTAGATTTACTTTATTCACGTAGATAAACTGGTAAACACTTCGACTTTAAAGAAATCCTCGAAAATAAAATTGATATTCCATATGAGGTCATATTCCCATAGTAAAGCATTGGAGTGATTTTTCTGGAAAAAACTCATTTAATTTCAGGTCGTTCTTTAAAAAAAGGGGCTAGATTACTTAATTCCCGCAGATATAGATGGAAACACATGGTTTTTATAGAAATCCTTCACATGAAGTAAGTGAATCGACATGGTATTACATTCCCATAGTAAAGTATAGGGAGGATTCCCATAGGAAAGCATAGGAGTGAATTGTGCTCGAAAAAACTCACTTAATTTCCGTTCTTTCTCTACAAAATCTCGTAGATTTACTTTGTTCACGTAGATAAACTGGTAAACACTTCGACTTTAACGAAATCCTCGAAAATAAAATTGATATTCCATATGAGGTCATATTCCCTTAGTAAAGCATTGGAGTGATTTTTCTGGAAAAAACTCATTTAATTTCAGGTCGTTCTTTAAAAAAAGGGCCTAGTTTACTTAATTCCCGCAGATATAGATGGAAACACATGGTTTTTATAGAAATCCTTCACATGAAGTAAGTGAATCGACATGGTATTACATTCCCATAGTAAAGTATAGGGAGGATTCCCATAGGAGACAAGGAAAATCAGTGTCTTATTAAAATTAATTTCTGCTGAAAGCTTGATGATAATATGTTAATTTACGGATAAATATGCTATATTACATGTTTAATCAGTTTTATGATCGAAATCCTTGAATATTATTTCAAATGAGATTGGAGTCAAAAATGGCAAAATCAAAGATTTTCGTTCGAAATTGTAGAAAATGCTGCACTTTTTCTAGTGTCGTTTTGTGTTCCATAGATAAGCATTGAAAATAATTCTTTCTTCAATAACTCAATTACTATCCATTATTTCTCGACAAAAATTAGCCAATTAACGTATCTAACCTAGATTTAATAGAAAACACTTCGTTTTTAACGAAAGCTTCGAAAATAAAAACGATATTCCATATGAGGTCATATTCCCATAGTAAAGCATTGGAGTGATTTTTCTGGAAAAAACTCATTTAATTTCAGGTCTTTCTTTAAAAAAAGGGGCTAGATTACTTAATTCACGCAGATATAGATGGAAACAATTGGTTTTTATAGAAATCCTTCATATGAAGTAAGTGAATCGACATGGTATTTCATTCCCATAGTAAAGTATAGGGTGGATTCCCATAGGAAAGCATAGGAGTGAATTGTGCTCGAAAAAACTCACTTAATTTCCGTTCTTTCTCTACAAAATCTGGTAGATTTACTTTATTCACGTAGATAAACTGGTAAACACTTCGACTTTAACGAAATCCTCGAAAATAAAATTGATATTCCATATGAGGTCATATTCCCATAGTAAAGCATTGGAGTGATTTTTCTGGAAAAAACTCATTTAATTTCAGGTCGTTCTTTAAAAAAAGGGGCTAGATTACTTAATTCACGCAGATATAGATGGAAACAATTGGTTTTTATAGAAATCCTTCATATGAAGTAAGTGAATCGACATGGTATTTCATTCCCATAGTAAAGCATAGGGAGGATTCCCATAGGAAAGCATAGGGGTGAATTGTAATCGAAAAAACTCACTTAATTTCCGTTCGTTCTCGACAAAATCTGGTAGATTTACTTTATTCACGTAGATAAACTGGTAAACACTTCGACTTTAACGAAATCCTCGAAAATAAAATTGATATTCCATATGAGGTCATATTCCCATAGTAAAGCATTGGAGTGATTTTTCTGGAAAAAACTCATTTAATTTCAGGTCGTTCTTTAAAAAAAGGGGCTAGATTACTTAATTCACGCAGATATAGATGGAAACACTTGGTTTTTATAGAAATCCTTCACATGAAGTAAGTGAATCGACATGGTATTTCATTCCCATAGTAAATCATAGGGTGGATTCCCATAGGAAAGCATAGGAGTGAATTGTGCTCGAGAAAACTCACTTAATTTCCGTTCTTTCTCTACAAAATCTGGTAGATTTACTTTATTCACGTAGATAAACTGGTAAACACTTCGACTTTAAAGAAATCCTCGAAAATAAAATTGATATTCCATATGAGGTCATATTCCCATAGTAAAGCATTGGAGTGATTTTTCTGGAAAAAACTCATTTAATTTCAGGTCGTTCTTTAAAAAAAAGGGCCTAGTTTACTTAATTCCCGCAGATATAGATGGAAACACATGGTTTTTATAGAAATCCTTCACATGAAGTAAGTGAATCGACATGGTATTACATTCCCATAGTAAAGTATAGGGAGGATTCCCATAGGAAAGCATAGGAGTGAATTGTGCTCGAAAAAACTCACTTAATTTCCGTTCTTTCTCTACAAAATCTGGTAGATTTACTTTGTTCACGTAGATAAACTGGTAAACACTTCGACTTTAACGAAATCCTCGAAAATAAAATTGATATTCCATATGAGGTCATATTCCCATAGTAAAGCATTGGAGTGATTTTTCTGGAAAAAACACATTTAATTTCAGGTCGTTCTTTAAAAAAAGGGCCTAGTTTACTTAATTCCCGCAGATATAGATGGAAACACATGGTTTTTATAGAAATCCTTCACATGAAGTAAGTGAATCGACATGGTATTACATTCCCATAGTAAAGTATAGGGAGGATTCCCATAGGAGACAAGGAAAATCAGTGTCTTATTAAAATTAATTTCTGCTGAAAGCTTGATGATAATATGTTAATTTACGGATAAATATGCTATATTACATGTTTAATCAGTTTTATGATCGAAATCCTTGAATATTATTTCAAATGAGATTGGAGTCAAAAATGGCAAAATCAAAGATTTTCGTTCGAAATTGTAGAAAATGCTGCACTTTTTCTAGTGTCGTTTTGTGTTCCATAGATAAGCATTGAAAATAATTCTTTCTTCAATAACTCAATTACTATCCATTATTTCTCGACAAAAATTAGCCAATTAACGTATCTAACCTAGATTTAATAGAAAACACTTCGTTTTTAACGAAAGCTTCGAAAATAAAAACGATATTCCATATGAGGTCATATTCCCATAGTAAAGCATTGGAGTGATTTTTCTGGAAAAAACTCATTTAATTTCAGGTCGTTCTTTAAAAAAAGGGGCTAGATTACTTAATTCACGCAGATATAGATGGAAACAATTGGTTTTTATAGAAATCCTTCATATGAAGTAAGTGAATCGACATGGTATTTCATTCCCATAGTAAAGCATAGGGAGGATTCCCATAGGAAAGCATAGGGGTGAATTGTAATCGAAAAAACTCACTTAATTTCCGTTCGTTCTCGACAAAATCTGGTAGATTTACTTTATTCACGTAGATAAACTGGTAAACACTTCGACTTTAACGAAATCCTCGAAAATAAAATTGATATTCCATATGAGGTCATATTCCCATAGTAAAGCATTGGAGTGATTTTTCTGGAAAAAACTCATTTAATTTCAGGTCGTTCTTTAAAAAAAGGGGCTAGATTACTTAATTCACGCAGATATAGATGGAAACACTTGGTTTTTATAGAAATCCTTCACATGAAGTAAGTGAATCGACATGGTATTTCATTCCCATAGTAAATCATAGGGTGGATTCCCATAGGAAAGCATAGGAGTGAATTGTGCTCGAGAAAACTCACTTAATTTCCGTTCTTTCTCTACAAAATCTGGTAGATTTACTTTATTCACGTAGATAAACTGGTAAACACTTCGACTTTAAAGAAATCCTCGAAAATAAAATTGATATTCCATATGAGGTCATATTCCCATAGTAAAGCATTGGAGTGATTTTTCTGGAAAAAACTCATTTAATTTCAGGTCGTTCTTTAAAAAAAGGGCCTAGTTTACTTAATTCCCGCAGATATAGATGGAAACACATGGTTTTTATAGAAATCCTTCACATGAAGTAAGTGAATCGACATGGTATTACATTCCCATAGTAAAGTATAGGGAGGATTCCCATAGGAGACAAGGAAAATCAGTGTCTTATTAAAATTAATTTCTGCTGAAAGCTTGATGATAATATGTTAATTTACGGATAAATATGCTATATTACATGTTTAATCAGTTTTATGATCGAAATCCTTGAATATTATTTCAAATGAGATTGGAGTCAAAAATGGCAAAATCAAAGATTTTCGTTCGAAATTGTAGAAAATGCTGCACTTTTTCTAGTGTCGTTTTGTGTTCCATAGATAAGCATTGAAAATAATTCTTTCTTCAATAACTCAATTACTATCCATTATTTCTCGACAAAAATTAGCCAATTAACGTATCTAACCTAGATTTAATAGAAAACACTTCGTTTTTAACGAAAGCTTCGAAAATAAAAACGATATTCCATATGAGGTCATATTCCCATAGTAAAGCATTGGAGTGATTTTTCTGGAAAAAACTCATTTAATTTCAGGTCGTTCTTTAAAAAAAGGGGCTAGATTACTTAATTCACGCAGATATAGATGGAAACAATTGGTTTTTATAGAAATCCTTCATATGAAGTAAGTGAATCGACATGGTATTTCATTCCCATAGTAAAGCATAGGGAGGATTCCCATAGGAAAGCATAGGGGTGAATTGTAATCGAAAAAACTCACTTAATTTCCGTTCGTTCTCGACAAAATCTGGTAGATTTACTTTATTCACGTAGATAAACTGGTAAACACTTCGACTTTAACGAAATCCTCGAAAATAAAATTGATATTCCATATGAGGTCATATTCCCATAGTAAAGCATTGGAGTGATTTTTCTGGAAAAAACTCATTTAATTTCAGGTCGTTCTTTAAAAAAAGGGCCTAGTTTACTTAATTCCCGCAGATATAGATGGAAACACATGGTTTTTATAGAAATCCTTCACATGAAGTAAGTGAATCGACATGGTATTACATTCCCATAGTAAAGTATAGGGAGGATTCCCATAGGAGACAAGGAAAATCAGTGTCTTATTAAAATTAATTTCTGCTGAAAGCTTGATGATAATATGTTAATTTACGGATAAATATGCTATATTACATGTTTAATCAGTTTTATGATCGAAATCCTTGAATATTATTTCAAATGAGATTGGAGTCAAAAATGGCAAAATCAAAGATTTTCGTTCGAAATTGTAGAAAATGCTGCACTTTTTCTAGTGTCGTTTTGTGTTCCATAGATAAGCATTGAAAATAATTCTTTCTTCAATAACTCAATTACTATCCATTATTTCTCGACAAAAATTAGCCAATTAACGTATCTAACCTAGATTTAATAGAAAACACTTCGTTTTTAACGAAAGCTTCGAAAATAAAAACGATATTCCATATGAGGTCATATTCCCATAGTAAAGCATTGGAGTGATTTTTCTGGAAAAAACTCATTTAATTTCAGGTCTTTCTTTAAAAAAAGGGGCTAGATTACTTAATTCACGCAGATATAGATGGAAACAATTGGTTTTTATAGAAATCCTTCATATGAAGTAAGTGAATCGACATGGTATTTCATTCCCATAGTAAAGTATAGGGTGGATTCCCATAGGAAAGCATAGGAGTGAATTGTGCTCGAAAAAACTCACTTAATTTCCGTTCTTTCTCTACAAAATCTGGTAGATTTACTTTGTTCACGTAGATAAACTGGTAAACACTTCGACTTTAACGAAATCCTCGAAAATAAAATTGATATTCCATATGAGGTCATATTCCCATAGTAAAGCATTGGAGTGATTTTTCTGGAAAAAACTCATTTAATTTCAGGTCGTTCTTTAAAAAAAGGGGCTAGATTACTTAATTCACGCAGATATAGATGGAAACAATTGGTTTTTATAGAAATCCTTCATATGAAGTAAGTGAATCGACATGGTATTTCATTCCCATAGTAAAGCATAGGGAGGATTCCCATAGGAAAGCATAGGGGTGAATTGTAATCGAAAAAACTCACTTAATTTCCGTTCGTTCTCGACAAAATCTGGTAGATTTACTTTATTCACGTAGATAAACTGGTAAACACTTCGACTTTAACGAAATCCTCGAAAATAAAATTGATATTCCATATGAGGTCATATTCCCATAGTAAAGCATTGGAGTGATTTTTCTGGAAAAAACTCATTTAATTTCAGGTCGTTCTTTAAAAAAAGGGGCTAGATTACTTAATTCACGCAGATATAGATGGAAACACTTGGTTTTTATAGAAATCCTTCACATGAAGTAAGTGAATCGACATGGTATTTCATTCCCATAGTAAATCATAGGGTGGATTCCCATAGGAAAGCATAGGAGTGAATTGTGCTCGAGAAAACTCACTTAATTTCCGTTCTTTCTCTACAAAATCTGGTAGATTTACTTTATTCACGTAGATAAACTGGTAAACACTTCGACTTTAAAGAAATCCTCGAAAATAAAATTGATATTCCATATGAGGTCATATTCCCATAGTAAAGCATTGGAGTGATTTTTCTGGAAAAAACTCATTTAATTTCAGGTCGTTCTTTAAAAAAAAGGGCCTAGTTTACTTAATTCCCGCAGATATAGATGGAAACACATGGTTTTTATAGAAATCCTTCACATGAAGTAAGTGAATCGACATGGTATTACATTCCCATAGTAAAGTATAGGGAGGATTCCCATAGGAAAGCATAGGAGTGAATTGTGCTCGAAAAAACTCACTTAATTTCCGTTCTTTCTCTACAAAATCTGGTAGATTTACTTTGTTCACGTAGATAAACTGGTAAACACTTCGACTTTAACGAAATCCTCGAAAATAAAATTGATATTCCATATGAGGTCATATTCCCATAGTAAAGCATTGGAGTGATTTTTCTGGAAAAAACTCATTTAATTTCAGGTCGTTCTTTAAAAAAAGGGCCTAGTTTACTTAATTCCCGCAGATATAGATGGAAACACATGGTTTTTATAGAAATCCTTCACATGAAGTAAGTGAATCGACATGGTATTACATTCCCATAGTAAAGTATAGGGAGGATTCCCATAGGAGACAAGGAAAATCAGTGTCTTATTAAAATTAATTTCTGCTGAAAGCTTGATGATAATATGTTAATTTACGGATAAATATGCTATATTACATGTTTAATCAGTTTTATGATCGAAATCCTTGAATATTATTTCAAATGAGATTGGAGTCAAAAATGGCAAAATCAAAGATTTTCGTTCGAAATTGTAGAAAATGCTGCACTTTTTCTAGTGTCGTTTTGTGTTCCATAGATAAGCATTGAAAATAATTCTTTCTTCAATAACTCAATTACTATCCATTATTTCTCGACAAAAATTAGCCAATTAACGTATCTAACCTAGATTTAATAGAAAACACTTCGTTTTTAACGAAAGCTTCGAAAATAAAAACGATATTCCATATGAGGTCATATTCCCATAGTAAAGCATTGGAGTGATTTTTCTGGAAAAAACTCATTTAATTTCAGGTCTTTCTTTAAAAAAAGGGGCTAGATTACTTAATTCACGCAGATATAGATGGAAACAATTGGTTTTTATAGAAATCCTTCATATGAAGTAAGTGAATCGACATGGTATTTCATTCCCATAGTAAAGCATAGGGAGGATTCCCATAGGAAAGCATAGGGGTGAATTGTAATCGAAAAAACTCACTTAATTTCCGTTCGTTCTCGACAAATTCTGGTAGATTTACTTTATTCACGTAGATAAACTGGTAAACACTTCGACTTTAACGAAATCCTCGAAAATAAAATTGATATTCCATATGAGGTCATATTCCCATAGTAAAGCATTGGAGTGATTTTTCTGGAAAAAACTCATTTAATTTCAGGTCGTTCTTTAAAAAAAGGGGCTAGATTACTTAATTCACGCAGATATAGATGGAAACAATTGGTTTTTATAGAAATCCTTCATATGAAGTAAGTGAATCGACATGGTATTTCATTCCCATAGTAAAGCATAGGGAGGATTCCCATAGGAAAGCATAGGGGTGAATTGTAATCGAAAAAACTCACTTAATTTCCGTTCGTTCTCTACAAAATCTGGTAGATTTACTTTATTCACGTAGATAAACTGGTAAACACTTCGACTTTAACGAAATCCTCGAAAATAAAATTAATATTCCATATGAGGTCATATTCCCATAGTAAAGCATTGGAGTGATTTTTCTGGAAAAAACTCATTTAATTTCAGGTCTTTCTTTAAAAAAAGGGGCTAGATTACTTAATTCACGCAGATATAGATGGAAACAATTGGTTTTTATAGAAATCCTTCATATGAAGTAAGTGAATCGACATGGTATTTCATTCCCATAGTAAAGTATAGGGTGGATTCCCATAGGAAAGCATAGGAGTGAATTGTGCTCGAAAAAACTCACTTAATTTCCGTTCTTTCTCTACAAAATCTGGTAGATTTACTTTATTCACGTAGATAAACTGGTAAACACTTCGACTTTAACGAAATCCTCGAAAATAAAATTGATATTCCATATGAGGTCATATTCCCATAGTAAAGCATTGGAGTGATTTTTCTGGAAAAAACTCATTTAATTTCAGGTCGTTCTTTAAAAAAAGGGGCTAGATTACTTAATTCACGCAGATATAGATGGAAACAATTGGTTTTTATAGAAATCCTTCATATGAAGTAAGTGAATCGACATGGTATTTCATTCCCATAGTAAAGCATAGGGAGGATTCCCATAGGAAAGCATAGGGGTGAATTGTAATCGAAAAAACTCACTTAATTTCCGTTCGTTCTCGACAAAATCTGGTAGATTTACTTTATTCACGTAGATAAACTGGTAAACACTTCGACTTTAACGAAATCCTCGAAAATAAAATTGATATTCCATATGAGGTCATATTCCCATAGTAAAGCATTGGAGTGATTTTTCTGGAAAAAACTCATTTAATTTCAGGTCGTTCTTTAAAAAAAGGGGCTAGATTACTTAATTCACGCAGATATAGATGGAAACAATTGGTTTTTATAGAAATCCTTCATATGAAGTAAGTGAATCGACATGGTATTTCATTCCCATAGTAAAGCATAGGGAGGATTCCCATAGGAAAGCATAGGGGTGAATTGTAATCGAAAAAACTCACTTAATTTCCGTTCGTTCTCTACAAAATCTGGTAGATTTACTTTATTCACGTAGATAAACTGGTAAACACTTCGACTTTAACGAAATCCTCGAAAATAAAATTAATATTCCATATGAGGTCATATTCCCATAGTAAAGCATTGGAGTGATTTTTCTGGAAAAAACTCATTTAATTTCAGGTCTTTCTTTAAAAAAAAGGGGCTAGATTACTTAATTCACGCAGATATAGATGGAAACAATTGGTTTTTATAGAAATCCTTCATATGAAGTAAGTGAATCGACATGGTATTTCATTCCCATAGTAAAGTATAGGGTGGATTCCCATAGGAAAGCATAGGAGTGAATTGTGCTCGAAAAAACTCACTTAATTTCCGTTCTTTCTCTACAAAATCTGGTAGATTTACTTTATTCACGTAGATAAACTGGTAAACACTTCGACTTTAACGAAATCCTCGAAAATAAAATTGATATTCCATATGAGGTCATATTCCCATAGTAAAGCATTGGAGTGATTTTTCTGGAAAAAACTCATTTAATTTCAGGTCGTTCTTTAAAAAAAGGGGCTAGATTACTTAATTCACGCAGATATAGATGGAAACAATTGGTTTTTATAGAAATCCTTCATATGAAGTAAGTGAATCGACATGGTATTTCATTCCCATAGTAAAGCATAGGGAGGATTCCCATAGGAAAGCATAGGGGTGAATTGTAATCGAAAAAACTCACTTAATTTCCGTTCGTTCTCGACAAAATCTGGTAGATTTACTTTATTCACGTAGATAAACTGGTAAACACTTCGACTTTAACGAAATCCTCGAAAATAAAATTGATATTCCATATGAGGTCATATTCCCATAGTAAAGCATTGGAGTGATTTTTCTGGAAAAAACTCATTTAATTTCAGGTCGTTCTTTAAAAAAAGGGGCTAGATTACTTAATTCACGCAGATATAGATGGAAACACTTGGTTTTTATAGAAATCCTTCACATGAAGTAAGTGAATCGACATGGTATTTCATTCCCATAGTAAATCATAGGGTGGATTCCCATAGGAAAGCATAGGAGTGAATTGTGCTCGAGAAAACTCACTTAATTTCCGTTCTTTCTCTACAAAATCTGGTAGATTTACTTTATTCACGTAGATAAACTGGTAAACACTTCGACTTTAAAGAAATCCTCGAAAATAAAATTGATATTCCATATGAGGTCATATTCCCATAGTAAAGCATTGGAGTGATTTTTCTGGAAAAAACTCATTTAATTTCAGGTCGTTCTTTAAAAAAAAGGGCCTAGTTTACTTAATTCCCGCAGATATAGATGGAAACACATGGTTTTTATAGAAATCCTTCACATGAAGTAAGTGAATCGACATGGTATTACATTCCCATAGTAAAGTATAGGGAGGATTCCCATAGGAAAGCATAGGAGTGAATTGTGCTCGAAAAAACTCACTTAATTTCCGTTCTTTCTCTACAAAATCTGGTAGATTTACTTTGTTCACGTAGATAAACTGGTAAACACTTCGACTTTAACGAAATCCTCGAAAATAAAATTGATATTCCATATGAGGTCATATTCCCATAGTAAAGCATTGGAGTGATTTTTCTGGAAAAAACACATTTAATTTCAGGTCGTTCTTTAAAAAAAGGGCCTAGTTTACTTAATTCCCGCAGATATAGATGGAAACACATGGTTTTTATAGAAATCCTTCACATGAAGTAAGTGAATCGACATGGTATTACATTCCCATAGTAAAGTATAGGGAGGATTCCCATAGGAGACAAGGAAAATCAGTGTCTTATTAAAATTAATTTCTGCTGAAAGCTTGATGATAATATGTTAATTTACGGATAAATATGCTATATTACATGTTTAATCAGTTTTATGATCGAAATCCTTGAATATTATTTCAAATGAGATTGGAGTCAAAAATGGCAAAATCAAAGATTTTCGTTCGAAATTGTAGAAAATGCTGCACTTTTTCTAGTGTCGTTTTGTGTTCCATAGATAAGCATTGAAAATAATTCTTTCTTCAATAACTCAATTACTATCCATTATTTCTCGACAAAAATTAGCCAATTAACGTATCTAACCTAGATTTAATAGAAAACACTTCGTTTTTAACGAAAGCTTCGAAAATAAAAACGATATTCCATATGAGGTCATATTCCCATAGTAAAGCATTGGAGTGATTTTTCTGGAAAAAACTCATTTAATTTCAGGTCGTTCTTTAAAAAAAGGGGCTAGATTACTTAATTCACGCAGATATAGATGGAAACAATTGGTTTTTATAGAAATCCTTCATATGAAGTAAGTGAATCGACATGGTATTTCATTCCCATAGTAAAGCATAGGGAGGATTCCCATAGGAAAGCATAGGGGTGAATTGTAATCGAAAAAACTCACTTAATTTCCGTTCGTTCTCGACAAAATCTGGTAGATTTACTTTATTCACGTAGATAAACTGGTAAACACTTCGACTTTAACGAAATCCTCGAAAATAAAATTGATATTCCATATGAGGTCATATTCCCATAGTAAAGCATTGGAGTGATTTTTCTGGAAAAAACTCATTTAATTTCAGGTCGTTCTTTAAAAAAAGGGGCTAGATTACTTAATTCACGCAGATATAGATGGAAACACTTGGTTTTTATAGAAATCCTTCACATGAAGTAAGTGAATCGACATGGTATTTCATTCCCATAGTAAATCATAGGGTGGATTCCCATAGGAAAGCATAGGAGTGAATTGTGCTCGAGAAAACTCACTTAATTTCCGTTCTTTCTCTACAAAATCTGGTAGATTTACTTTATTCACGTAGATAATCTGGTAAACACTTCGACTTTAAAGAAATCCTCGAAAATAAAATTGATATTCCATATGAGGTCATATTCCCATAGTAAAGCATTGGAGTGATTTTTCTGGAAAAAACTCATTTAATTTCAGGTCGTTCTTTAAAAAAAGGGCCTAGTTTACTTAATTCCCGCAGATATAGATGGAAACACATGGTTTTTATAGAAATCCTTCACATGAAGTAAGTGAATCGACATGGTATTACATTCCCATAGTAAAGTATAGGGAGGATTCCCATAGGAGACAAGGAAAATCAGTGTCTTATTAAAATTAATTTCTGCTGAAAGCTTGATGATAATATGTTAATTTACGGATAAATATGCTATATTACATGTTTAATCAGTTTTATGATCGAAATCCTTGAATATTATTTCAAATGAGATTGGAGTCAAAAATGGCAAAATCAAAGATTTTCGTTCGAAATTGTAGAAAATGCTGCACTTTTTCTAGTGTCGTTTTGTGTTCCATAGATAAGCATTGAAAATAATTCTTTCTTCAATAACTCAATTACTATCCATTATTTCTCGACAAAAATTAGCCAATTAACGTATCTAACCTAGATTTAATAGAAAACACTTCGTTTTTAACGAAAGCTTCGAAAATAAAAACGATATTCCATATGAGGTCATATTCCCATAGTAAAGCATTGGAGTGATTTTTCTGGAAAAAACTCATTTAATTTCAGGTCGTTCTTTAAAAAAAGGGGCTAGATTACTTAATTCACGCAGATATAGATGGAAACAATTGGTTTTTATAGAAATCCTTCATATGAAGTAAGTGAATCGACATGGTATTTCATTCCCATAGTAAAGCATAGGGAGGATTCCCATAGGAAAGCATAGGGGTGAATTGTAATCGAAAAAACTCACTTAATTTCCGTTCGTTCTCTACAAAATCTGGTAGATTTACTTTATTCACGTAGATAAACTGGTAAACACTTCGACTTTAACGAAATCCTCGAAAATAAAATTGATATTCCATATGAGGTCATATTCCCATAGTAAAGCATTGGAGTGATTTTTCTGGAAAAAACTCATTTAATTTCAGGTCGTTCTTTAAAAAAAGGGGCTAGATTACTTAATTCACGCAGATATAGATGGAAACACTTGGTTTTTATAGAAATCCTTCACATGAAGTAAGTGAATCGACATGGTATTTCATTCCCATAGTAAATCATAGGGTGGATTCCCATAGGAAAGCATAGGAGTGAATTGTGCTCGAGAAAACTCACTTAATTTCCGTTCTTTCTCTACAAAATCTGGTAGATTTACTTTATTCACGTAGATAAACTGGTAAACACTTCGACTTTAAAGAAATCCTCGAAAATAAAATTGATATTCCATATGAGGTCATATTCCCATAGTAAAGCATTGGAGTGATTTTTCTGGAAAAAACTCATTTAATTTCAGGTCGTTCTTTAAAAAAAGGGCCTAGTTTACTTAATTCCCGCAGATATAGATGGAAACACATGGTTTTTATAGAAATCCTTCACATGAAGTAAGTGAATCGACATGGTATTACATTCCCATAGTAAAGTATAGGGAGGATTCCCATAGGAGACAAGGAAAATCAGTGTCTTATTAAAATTAATTTCTGCTGAAAGCTTGATGATAATATGTTAATTTACGGATAAATATGCTATATTACATGTTTAATCAGTTTTATGATCGAAATCCTTGAATATTATTTCAAATGAGATTGGAGTCAAAAATGGCAAAATCAAAGATTTTCGTTCGAAATTGTAGAAAATGCTGCACTTTTTCTAGTGTCGTTTTGTGTTCCATAGATAAGCATTGAAAATAATTCTTTCTTCAATAACTCAATTACTATCCATTATTTCTCGACAAAAATTAGCCAATTAACGTATCTAACCTAGATTTAATAGAAAACACTTCGTTTTTAACGAAAGCTTCGAAAATAAAAACGATATTCCATATGAGGTCATATTCCCATAGTAAAGCATTGGAGTGATTTTTCTGGAAAAAACTCATTTAATTTCAGGTCTTTCTTTAAAAAAAGGGGCTAGATTACTTAATTCACGCAGATATAGATGGAAACAATTGGTTTTTATAGAAATCCTTCATATGAAGTAAGTGAATCGACATGGTATTTCATTCCCATAGTAAAGTATAGGGTGGATTCCCATAGGAAAGCATAGGAGTGAATTGTGCTCGAAAAAACTCACTTAATTTCCGTTCTTTCTCTACAAAATCTGGTAGATTTACTTTATTCACGTAGATAAACTGGTAAACACTTCGACTTTAACGAAATCCTCGAAAATAAAATTGATATTCCATATGAGGTCATATTCCCATAGTAAAGCATTGGAGTGATTTTTCTGGAAAAAACTCATTTAATTTCAGGTCGTTCTTTAAAAAAAGGGGCTAGATTACTTAATTCACGCAGATATAGATGGAAACAATTGGTTTTTATAGAAATCCTTCATATGAAGTAAGTGAATCGACATGGTATTTCATTCCCATAGTAAAGCATAGGGAGGATTCCCATAGGAAAGCATAGGGGTGAATTGTAATCGAAAAAACTCACTTAATTTCCGTTCGTTCTCGACAAAATCTGGTAGATTTACTTTATTCACGTAGATAAACTGGTAAACACTTCGACTTTAACGAAATCCTCGAAAATAAAATTGATATTCCATATGAGGTCATATTCCCATAGTAAAGCATTGGAGTGATTTTTCTGGAAAAAACTCATTTAATTTCAGGTCGTTCTTTAAAAAAAAGGGGCTAGATTACTTAATTCACGCAGATATAGATGGAAACACTTGGTTTTTATAGAAATCCTTCACATGAAGTAAGTGAATCGACATGGTATTTCATTCCCATAGTAAATCATAGGGTGGATTCCCATAGGAAAGCATAGGAGTGAATTGTGCTCGAGAAAACTCACTTAATTTCCGTTCTTTCTCTACAAAATCTGGTAGATTTACTTTATTCACGTAGATAAACTGGTAAACACTTCGACTTTAAAGAAATCCTCGAAAATAAAATTGATATTCCATATGAGGTCATATTCCCATAGTAAAGCATTGGAGTGATTTTTCTGGAAAAATCTCATTTAATTTCAGGTCGTTCTTTAAAAAAAGGGCCTAGTTTACTTAATTCCCGCAGATATAGATGGAAACACATGGTTTTTATAGAAATCCTTCACATGAAGTAAGTGAATCGACATGGTATTACATTCCCATAGTAAAGTATAGGGAGGATTCCCATAGGAAAGCATAGGAGTGAATTGTGCTCGAAAAAACTCACTTAATTTCCGTTCTTTCTCTACAAAATCTGGTAGATTTACTTTGTTCACGTAGATAAACTGGTAAACACTTCGACTTTAACGAAATCCTCGAAAATAAAATTGATATTCCATATGAGGTCATATTCCCATAGTAAAGCATTGGAGTGATTTTTCTGGAAAAAACTCATTTAATTTCAGGTCGTTCTTTAAAAAAAGGGCCTAGTTTACTTAATTCCCGCAGATATAGATGGAAACACATGGTTTTTATAGAAATCCTTCACATGAAGTAAGTGAATCGACATGGTATTACATTCCCATAGTAAAGTATAGGGAGGATTCCCATAGGAGACAAGGAAAATCAGTGTCTTATTAAAATTAATTTCTGCTGAAAGCTTGATGATAATATGTTAATTTACGGATAAATATGCTATATTACATGTTTAATCAGTTTTATGATCGAAATCCTTGAATATTATTTCAAATGAGATTGGAGTCAAAAATGGCAAAATCAAAGATTTTCGTTCGAAATTGTAGAAAATGCTGCACTTTTTCTAGTGTCGTTTTGTGTTCCATAGATAAGCATTGAAAATAATTCTTTCTTCAATAACTCAATTACTATCCATTATTTCTCGACAAAAATTAGACAATTAACGTATCTAACCTAGATTTAATAGAAAACACTTCGTTTTTAACGAAAGCTTCGAAAATAAAAACGATATTCCATATGAGGTCATATTCCCATAGTAAAGCATTGGAGTGATTTTTCTGGAAAAAACTCATTTAATTTCAGGTCTTTCTTTAAAAAAAGGGGCTAGATTACTTAATTCACGCAGATATAGATGGAAACAATTGGTTTTTATAGAAATCCTTCATATGAAGTAAGTGAATCGACATGGTATTTCATTCCCATAGTAAAGCATAGGGAGGATTCCCATAGGAAAGCATAGGGGTGAATTGTAATCGAAAAAACTCACTTAATTTCCGTTCGTTCTCGACAAAATCTGGTAGATTTACTTTATTCACGTAGATAAACTGGTAAACACTTCGACTTTAACGAAATCCTCGAAAATAAAATTGATATTCCATATGAGGTCATATTCCCATAGTAAAGCATTGGAGTGATTTTTCTGGAAAAAACTCATTTAATTTCAGGTCGTTCTTTAAAAAAAGGGGCTAGATTACTTAATTCACGCAGATATAGATGGAAACACTTGGTTTTTATAGAAATCCTTCACATGAAGTAAGTGAATCGACATGGTATTTTATTCCCATAGTAAATCATAGGGTGGATTCCCATAGGAAAGCATAGGAGTGAATTGTGCTCGAAAAAACTCACTTAATTTCCGTTCTTTCTCTACAAAATCTGGTAGATTTACTTTATTCACGTAGATAAACTGGTAAACACTTCGACTTTAAAGAAATCCTCGAAAATAAAATTGATATTCCATATGAGGTCATATTCCCATAGTAAAGCATTGGAGTGATTTTTCTGGAAAAAACTCATTTAATTTCAGGTCGTTCTTTAAAAAAAGGGCCTAGTTTACTTAATTCCCGCAGATATAGATGGAAACACATGGTTTTTATAGAAATCCTTCACATGAAGTAAGTGAATCGACATGGTATTACATTCCCATAGTAAAGTATAGGGAGGATTCCCATAGGAGACAAGGAAAATCAGTGTCTTATTAAAATTAATTTCTGCTGAAAGCTTGATGATAATATGTTAATTTACGGATAAATATGCTATATTACATGTTTAATCAGTTTTATGATCGAAATCCTTGAATATTATTTCAAATGAGATTGGAGTCAAAAATGGCAAAATCAAAGATTTTCGTTCGAAATTGTAGAAAATGCTGCACTTTTTCTAGTGTCGTTTTGTGTTCCATAGATAAGCATTGAAAATAATTCTTTCTTCAATAACTCAATTACTATCCATTATTTCTCGACAAAAATTAGCCAATTAACGTATCTAACCTAGATTTAATAGAAAACACTTCGTTTTTAACGAAAGCTTCGAAAATAAAAACGATATTCCATATGAGGTCATATTCCCATAGTAAAGCATTGGAGTGATTTTTCTGGAAAAACTCATTTAATTTCAGGTCTTTCTTTAAAAAAAGGGGCTAGATTACTTAATTCACGCAGATATAGATGGAAACAATTGGTTTTTATAGAAATCCTTCATATGAAGTAAGTGAATCGACATGGTATTTCATTCCCATAGTAAAGCATAGGGAGGATTGCCATAGGAAAGCATAGGGGTGAATTGTAATCGAAAAAACTCACTTAATTTCCGTTCGTTCTCTACAAAATCTGGTAGATTTACTTTATTCACGTAGATAAACTGGTAAACACTTCGACTTTAACGAAATCCTCGAAAATAAAATTGATATTCCATATGAGGTCATATTCCCATAGTAAAGCATTGGAGTGATTTTTCTGGAAAAAACTCATTTAATTTCAGGTCGTTCTTTAAAAAAAGGGCCTAGTTTACTTAATTCCCGCAGATATAGATGGAAACACATGGTTTTTATAGAAATCCTTCACATGAAGTAAGTGAATCGACATGGTATTACATTCCCATAGTAAAGTATAGGGTGGATTCCCATAGGAAAGCATAGGAGTGAATTCTGATCGAAAAAACTCACTTAATTTCCGTTCTTTCTCTACAAAATCTTGTAGATTTACTTTATTCACGTAGATAAACTGGTAAACACTTCGACTTTAACGAAATCCTCGAAAATAAAATTGATATTCCATATGAGGTCATATTCCCATAGTAAAGCATTGGAGTGATTTTTCTGGAAAAAACTCATTTAATTTCAGGTCGTTCTTTAAAAAAACGGGGCTAGATTACTTAATTCACGCAGATATAGATTGAAACACATGGTTTTTATAGAAATCCTTCACATGAAGTAAGTGAATCGACATGGTATTACATTCCCCTAGTAAAGTATAGGGAGGATTCCCATAGGAGACAAGGAAAATCAGTGTCTTATTAAAATTAATTTCTGCTGAAAGCTTGATGATAATATGTTAATTTACGTATAAATATGCTATATTACATGTTTAATCAGTTTTATGATCGAAATCCTTGAATATTATTTCAAATGAGATTGGAGTCAAAAATGGCAAAATCAAAGATTTTCGTTCGAAATTGTAGAAAATGCTACACTTTTTCTAGTGTCGTTTTGTGTTCCATAGATAAGCATTGAAAATAATTCTTTCTTCAATAACTCAATTACTATCCATTATTTCTCGACAAAAATTAGCCAATTAACGTATCTAACCTAGATTTAATAGAAAACACTTCGTTTTTAACGAAAGCTTCGAAAATAAAAACGATATTCCATATGAGGTCATATTCCCATAGTAAAGCATTGGAGTGATTTTTCTGGAAAAACTCATTTAATTTCAGGTCTTTCTTTAAAAAAAGGGGCTAGATTACTTAATTCACGCAGATATAGATGGAAACAATTGGTTTTTATAGAAATCCTTCATATGAAGTAAGTGAATCGACATGGTATTTCATTCCCATAGTAAAGCATAGGGAGGATTGCCATAGGAAAGCATAGGGGTGAATTGTAATCGAAAAAACTCACTTAATTTCTGTTCGTTCTCTACAAAATCTGGTAGATTTACTCTATTCACGTAGATAAACTGGTAAACACTTCGACTTTAACGAAATCCTCCAAAATAAAATTAATATTTCATATGAGGTCATATTCCCATAGTAAAGCATTGGAGTGATTTTTCTGGAAAAAACTCATTTAATTTCAGGTCTTTCTTTAAAAAAAGGGGCTAGATTACTTAATTCACGCAGATATAGATGGAAACAATTGGTTTTTATAGAAATCCTTCATATGAAGTAAGTGAATCGACATGGTATTTCATTCCCATAGTAAAGCATAGGGAGGATTCCCATAGGAAAGCATAGGGGTGAATTGTAATCGAAAAAACTCACTTAATTTCCGTTCGTTCTCGACAAAATCTGGTAGATTTACTTTATTCACGTAGATAAACTGGTAAACACTTCGACTTTAACGAAATCCTCGAAAATAAAATTGATATTCCATATGAGGTCATATTCCCATAGTAAAGCATTGGAGTGATTTTTCTGGAAAAAACTCATTTAATTTCAGGTCGTTCTTTAAAAAAAGGGCCTAGTTTACTTAATTCCCGCAGATATAGATGGAAACACATGGTTTTTATAGAAATCCTTCACATGAAGTAAGTGAATCGACATGGTATTACATTCCCATAGTAAAGCATAGGGAGGATTGCCATAGGAAAGCATAGGGGTGAATTGTAATCGAAAAAACTCACTTAATTTCAGTTCGCTCTCTACAAAATCTGGTAGATTTACTTTATTCACGTAGATAAACTGGTAAACACTTCGACTTTAACGAAATCCTCGAAAATAAAATTAATATTCCATATGAGGTCATATTCCCATAGTAAAGCATTGGAGTGATTTTTCTGGAAAAAACTCATTTAATTTCAGGTCTTTCTTTAAAAAAAGGGGCTAGATTACTTAATTCACGCAGATATAGATGGAAACAATTGGTTTTTATCGAAATCCTTCATATGAAGTAAGTGAATCGACATGGTATTTCATTCCCATAGTAAAGCATAGGGAGGATTCCCATAGGAAAGCATAGGGGTGAATTGTAATCGAAAAAACTCACTTAATTTCCGTTCGTTCTCGACAAAATCTGGTAGATTTACTTTATTCACGTAGATAAACTGGTAAACACTTCGACTTTAACGAAATCCTCGAAAATAAAATTGATATTCCATATGAGGTCATATTCCCATAGTAAAGCATTGGAGTGATTTTTCTGGAAAAAACTCATTTAATTTCAGGTCGTTCTTTAAAAAAAGGGCCTAGTTTACTTAATTCCCGCAGATATAGATGGAAACACATGGTTTTTATAGAAATCCTTCACATGAAGTAAGTGAATCGACATGGTATTACATTCCCATAGTAAAGTATAGGGAGGATTCCCATAGGAAAGCATAGGAGTGAATTCTGATCGAAAAAACTCACTTAATTTCCGTTCTTTCTCTACAAAATCTGGTAGATTTACTTTATTCACGTAGATAAACTGGTAAACACTTCGACTTTAACGAAATCCTCGAAAATAAAATTGATATTCCATATGAGGTCATATTCCCATAGTAAAGCATTGGAGTGATTTTTCTGGAAAAAACTCATTTAATTTCAGGTCGTTCTTTAAAAAAAGGGCCTAGTTTACTTAATTCCCGCAGATATAGATGGAAACACATGGTTTTTATAGAAATCCTTCACATGAAGTAAGTGAATCGACATGGTATTACATTCCCATAGTAAAGCATAGGGAGGATTGCCATAGGAAAGCATAGGGGTGAATTGTAATCGAAAAAACTCACTTAATTTCAGTTCGCTCTCTACAAAATCTGGTAGATTTACTTTATTCACGTAGATAAACTGGTAAACACTTCGACTTTAACGAAATCCTCGAAAATAAAATTAATATTCCATATGAGGTCATATTCCCATAGTAAAGCATTGGAGTGATTTTTCTGGAAAAAACTCATTTAATTTCAGGTCTTTCTTTAAAAAAAGGGGCTAGATTACTTAATTCACGCAGATATAGATGGAAACAATTGGTTTTTATAGAAATCCTTCATATGAAGTAAGTGAATCGACATGGTATTTCATTCCCATAGTAAAGCATAGGGAGGATTCCCATAGGAAAGCATAGGGGTGAATTGTAATCGAAAAAACTCACTTAATTTCCGTTCGTTCTCTACAAAATCTGGTAGATTTACTTTATTCACGTAGATAAACTGGTAAACACTTCGACTTTAACGAAATCCTCGAAAATAAAATTGATATTCCATATGAGGTCATATTCCCATAGTAAAGCATTGGAGTGATTTTTCTGGAAAAAACTCATTTAATTTCAGGTCGTTCTTTAAAAAAAGGGCCTAGTTTACTTAATTCCCGCAGATATAGATGGAAACACATGGTTTTTATAGAAATCCTTCACATGAAGTAAGTGAATCGACATGGTATTACATTCCCATAGTAAAGTATAGGGTGGATTCCCATAGGAAAGCATAGGAGTGAATTCTGATCGAAAAAACTCACTTAATTTCCGTTCTTTCTCTACAAAATCTGGTAGATTTACTTTATTCACGTAGATAAACTGGTAAACACTTCGACTTTAACGAAATCCTCGAAAATAAAATTGATATTCCATATGAGGTCATATTCCCATAGTAAAGCATTGGAGTGATTTTTCTGGAAAAAACTCATTTAATTTCAGGTCTTTCTTTAAAAAAAGGGGCTAGATTACTTAATTCACGCAGATATAGATGGAAACAATTGGTTTTTATAGAAATCCTTCATATGAAGTAAGTGAATCGACATGGTATTTCATTCCCATAGTAAAGCATAGGGAGGATTCCCATAGGAAAGCATAGGGGTGAATTGTAATCGAAAAAACTCACTTAATTTCCGTTCGTTCTCGACAAAATCTGGTAGATTTACTTTATTCACGTAGATAAACTGGTAAACACTTCGACTTTAACGAAATCCTCGAAAATAAAATTGATATTCCATATGAGGTCATATTCCCATAGTAAAGCATTGGAGTGATTTTTCTGGAAAAAACTCATTTAATTTCAGGTCGTTCTTTAAAAAAAGGGGCTAGATTACTTAATTCACGCAGATATAGATGGAAACACTTGGTTTTTATAGAAATCCTTCACATGAAGTAAGTGAATCGACATGGTATTTCATTCCCATAGTAAATCATAGGGTGGATTCCCATAGGAAAGCATAGGAGTGAATTGTGCTCGAGAAAACTCACTTAATTTCCGTTCTTTCTCTACAAAATCTGGTAGATTTACTTTATTCACGTAGATAAACTGGTAAACACTTCGACTTTAAAGAAATCCTCGAAAATAAAATTGATATTCCATATGAGGTCATATTCCCATAGTAAAGCATTGGAGTGATTTTTCTGGAAAAAACTCATTTAATTTCAGGTCGTTCTTTAAAAAAAGGGCCTAGTTTACTTAATTCCCGCAGATATAGATGGAAACACATGGTTTTTATAGAAATCCTTCACATGAAGTAAGTGAATCGACATGGTATTACATTCCCATAGTAAAGTATAGGGAGGATTCCCATAGGAGACAAGGAAAATCAGTGTCTTATTAAAATTAATTTCTGCTGAAAGCTTGATGATAATATGTTAATTTACGGATAAATATGCTATATTACATGTTTAATCAGTTTTATGATCGAAATCCTTGAATATTATTTCAAATGAGATTGGAGTCAAAAATGGCAAAATCAAAGATTTTCGTTCGAAATTGTAGAAAATGCTGCACTTTTTCTAGTGTCGTTTTGTGTTCCATAGATAAGCATTGAAAATAATTCTTTCTTCAATAACTCAATTACTATCCATTATTTCTCGACAAAAATTAGCCAATTAACGTATCTAACCTAGATTTAATAGAAAACACTTCGTTTTTAACGAAAGCTTCGAAAATAAAAACGATATTCCATATGAGGTCATATTCCCATAGTAAAGCATTGGAGTGATTTTTCTGGAAAAAACTCATTTAATTTCAGGTCGTTCTTTAAAAAAAGGGGCTAGATTACTTAATTCACGCAGATATAGATGGAAACAATTGGTTTTTATAGAAATCCTTCATATGAAGTAAGTGAATCGACATGGTATTTCATTCCCATAGTAAAGCATAGGGAGGATTCCCATAGGAAAGCATAGGGGTGAATTGTAATCGAAAAAACTCACTTAATTTCCGTTCGTTCTCGACAAAATCTGGTAGATTTACTTTATTCACGTAGATAAACTGGTAAACACTTCGACTTTAACGAAATCCTCGAAAATAAAATTGATATTCCATATGAGGTCATATTCCCATAGTAAAGCATTGGAGTGATTTTTCTGGAAAAAACTCATTTAATTTCAGGTCGTTCTTTAAAAAAAGGGCCTAGTTTACTTAATTCCCGCAGATATAGATGGAAACACATGGTTTTTATAGAAATCCTTCACATGAAGTAAGTGAATCGACATGGTATTACATTCCCATAGTAAAGTATAGGGAGGATTCCCATAGGAGACAAGGAAAATCAGTGTCTTATTAAAATTAATTTCTGCTGAAAGCTTGATGATAATATGTTAATTTACGGATAAATATGCTATATTACATGTTTAATCAGTTTTATGATCGAAATCCTTGAATATTATTTCAAATGAGATTGGAGTCAAAAATGGCAAAATCAAAGATTTTCGTTCGAAATTGTAGAAAATGCTGCACTTTTTCTAGTGTCGTTTTGTGTTCCATAGATAAGCATTGAAAATAATTCTTTCTTCAATAACTCAATTACTATCCATTATTTCTCGACAAAAATTAGCCAATTAACGTATCTAACCTAGATTTAATAGAAAACACTTCGTTTTTAACGAAAGCTTCGAAAATAAAAACGATATTCCATATGAGGTCATATTCCCATAGTAAAGCATTGGAGTGATTTTTCTGGAAAAAACTCATTTAATTTCAGGTCTTTCTTTAAAAAAAGGGGCTAGATTACTTAATTCACGCAGATATAGATGGAAACAATTGGTTTTTATAGAAATCCTTCATATGAAGTAAGTGAATCGACATGGTATTTCATTCCCATAGTAAAGTATAGGGTGGATTCCCATAGGAAAGCATAGGAGTGAATTGTGCTCGAAAAAACTCACTTAATTTCCGTTCTTTCTCTACAAAATCTGGTAGATTTACTTTATTCACGTAGATAAACTGGTAAACACTTCGACTTTAACGAAATCCTCGAAAATAAAATTGATATTCCATATGAGGTCATATTCCCATAGTAAAGCATTGGAGTGATTTTTCTGGAAAAAACTCATTTAATTTCAGGTCGTTCTTTAAAAAAAGGGGCTAGATTACTTAATTCACGCAGATATAGATGGAAACAATTGGTTTTTATAGAAATCCTTCATATGAAGTAAGTGAATCGACATGGTATTTCATTCCCATAGTAAAGCATAGGGAGGATTCCCATAGGAAAGCATAGGGGTGAATTGTAATCGAAAAAACTCACTTAATTTCCGTTCGTTCTCGACAAAATCTGGTAGATTTACTTTATTCACGTAGATAAACTGGTAAACACTTCGACTTTAACGAAATCCTCGAAAATAAAATTGATATTCCATATGAGGTCATATTCCCATAGTAAAGCATTGGAGTGATTTTTCTGGAAAAAACTCATTTAATTTCAGGTCGTTCTTTAAAAAAAGGGGCTAGATTACTTAATTCACGCAGATATAGATGGAAACACTTGGTTTTTATAGAAATCCTTCACATGAAGTAAGTGAATCGACATGGTATTTCATTCCCATAGTAAATCATAGGGTGGATTCCCATAGGAAAGCATAGGAGTGAATTGTGCTCGAGAAAACTCACTTAATTTCCGTTCTTTCTCTACAAAATCTGGTAGATTTACTTTATTCACGTAGATAAACTGGTAAACACTTCGACTTTAAAGAAATCCTCGAAAATAAAATTGATATTCCATATGAGGTCATATTCCCATAGTAAAGCATTGGAGTGATTTTTCTGGAAAAAACTCATTTAATTTCAGGTCGTTCTTTAAAAAAAAGGGCCTAGTTTACTTGATTCCCGCAGATATAGATGGAAACACATGGTTTTTATAGAAATCCTTCACATGAAGTAAGTGAATCGACATGGTATTACATTCCCATAGTAAAGTATAGGGAGGATTCCCATAGGAAAGCATAGGAGTGAATTGTGCTCGAAAAAACTCACTTAATTTCCGTTCTTTCTCTACAAAATCTGGTAGATTTACTTTGTTCACGTAGATAAACTGGTAAACACTTCGACTTTAACGAAATCCTCGAAAATAAAATTGATATTCCATATGAGGTCATATTCCCATAGTAAAGCATTGGAGTGATTTTTCTGGAAAAAACTCATTTAATTTCAGGTCGTTCTTTAAAAAAAGGGCCTAGTTTACTTAATTCCCGCAGATATAGATGGAAACACATGGTTTTTATAGAAATCCTTCACATGAAGTAAGTGAATCGACATGGTATTACATTCCCATAGTAAAGTATAGGGAGGATTCCCATAGGAGACAAGGAAAATCAGTGTCTTATTAAAATTAATTTCTGCTGAAAGCTTGATGATAATATGTTAATTTACGGATAAATATGCTATATTACATGTTTAATCAGTTTTATGATCGAAATCCTTGAATATTATTTCAAATGAGATTGGAGTCAAAAATGGCAAAATCAAAGATTTTCGTTCGAAATTGTAGAAAATGCTGCACTTTTTCTAGTGTCGTTTTGTGTTCCATAGATAAGCATTGAAAATAATTCTTTCTTCAATAACTCAATTACTATCCATTATTTCTCGACAAAAATTAGCCAATTAACGTATCTAACCTAGATTTAATAGAAAGCACTTCGTTTTTAACGAAAGCTTCGAAAATAAAAACGATATTCCATATGAGGTCATATTCCCATAGTAAAGCATTGGAGTGATTTTTCTGGAAAAAACTCATTTAATTTCAGGTCTTTCTTTAAAAAAAGGGGCTAGATTACTTAATTCACGCAGATATAGATGGAAACAATTGGTTTTTATAGAAATCCTTCATATGAAGTAAGTGAATCGACATGGTATTTCATTCCCATAGTAAAGCATAGGGAGGATTCCCATAGGAAAGCATAGGGGTGAATTGTAATCGAAAAAACTCACTTAATTTCCGTTCGTTCTCGACAAATTCTGGTAGATTTACTTTATTCACGTAGATAAACTGGTAAACACTTCGACTTTAACGAAATCCTCGAAAATAAAATTGATATTCCATATGAGGTCATATTCCCATAGTAAAGCATTGGAGTGATTTTTCTGGAAAAAACTCATTTAATTTCAGGTCGTTCTTTAAAAAAAGGGGCTAGATTACTTAATTCACGCAGATATAGATGGAAACAATTGGTTTTTATAGAAATCCTTCATATGAAGTAAGTGAATCGACATGGTATTTCATTCCCATAGTAAAGCATAGGGAGGATTCCCATAGGAAAGCATAGGGGTGAATTGTAATCGAAAAAACTCACTTAATTTCCGTTCTTTCTCTACAAAATCTGGTAGATTTACTTTATTCACGTAGATAAACTGGTAAACACTTCGACTTTAACGAAATCCTCGAAAATAAAATTGATATTCCATATGAGGTCATATTCCCATAGTAAAGCATTGGAGTGATTTTTCTGGAAAAAACTCATTTAATTTCAGGTCGTTCTTTAAAAAAAGGGGCTAGATTACTTAATTCACGCAGATATAGATGGAAACAATTGGTTTTTATAGAAATCCTTCATATGAAGTAAGTGAATCGACATGGTATTTCATTCCCATAGTAAAGCATAGGGAGGATTCCCATAGGAAAGCATAGGGGTGAATTGTAATCGAAAAAACTCACTTAATTTCCGTTCGTTCTCGACAAAATCTGGTAGATTTACTTTATTCACGTAGATAAACTGGTAAACACTTCGACTTTAACGAAATCCTCGAAAATAAAATTGATATTCCATATGAGGTCATATTCCCATAGTAAAGCATTGGAGTGATTTTTCTGGAAAAAACTCATTTAATTTCAGGTCGTTCTTTAAAAAAAGGGGCTAGATTACTTAATTCACGCAGATATAGATGGAAACAATTGGTTTTTATAGAAATCCTTCATATGAAGTAAGTGAATCGACATGGTATTTCATTCCCATAGTAAAGCATAGGGAGGATTCCCATAGGAAAGCATAGGGGTGAATTGTAATCGAAAAAACTCACTTAATTTCCGTTCGTTCTCTACAAAATCTGGTAGATTTACTTTATTCACGTAGATAAACTGGTAAACACTTCGACTTTAACGAAATCCTCGAAAATAAAATTAATATTCCATATGAGGTCATATTCCCATAGTAAAGCATTGGAGTGATTTTTCTGGAAAAAACTCATTTAATTTCAGGTCTTTCTTTAAAAAAAAGGGGCTAGATTACTTAATTCACGCAGATATAGATGGAAACAATTGGTTTTTATAGAAATCCTTCATATGAAGTAAGTGAATCGACATGGTATTTCATTCCCATAGTAAAGTATAGGGTGGATTCCCATAGGAAAGCATAGGAGTGAATTGTGCTCGAAAAAACTCACTTAATTTCCGTTCTTTCTCTACAAAATCTGGTAGATTTACTTTGTTCACGTAGATAAACTGGTAAACACTTCGACTTTAACGAAATCCTCGAAAATAAAATTGATATTCCATATGAGGTCATATTCCCATAGTAAAGCATTGGAGTGATTTTTCTGGAAAAAACTCATTTAATTTCAGGTCGTTCTTTAAAAAAAGGGCCTAGTTTACTTAATTCCCGCAGATATAGATGGAAACACATGGTTTTTATAGAAATCCTTCACATGAAGTAAGTGAATCGACATGGTATTACATTCCCATAGTAAAGCATAGGGAGGATTCCCATAGGAAAGCATAGGGGTGAATTGTAATCGAAAAAACTCACTTAATTTCCGTTCGTTCTCGACAAATTCTGGTAGATTTACTTTATTCACGTAGATAAACTGGTAAACACTTCGACTTTAACGAAATCCTCGAAAATAAAATTGATATTCCATATGAGGTCATATTCCCATAGTAAAGCATTGGAGTGATTTTTCTGGAAAAAACTCATTTAATTTCAGGTCGTTCTTTAAAAAAAGGGGCTAGATTACTTAATTCACGCAGATATAGATGGAAACAATTGGTTTTTATAGAAATCCTTCATATGAAGTAAGTGAATCGACATGGTATTTCATTCCCATAGTAAAGCATAGGGAGGATTCCCATAGGAAAGCATAGGGGTGAATTGTAATCGAAAAAACTCACTTAATTTCCGTTCGTTCTCTACAAAATCTGGTAGATTTACTTTATTCACGTAGATAAACTGGTAAACACTTCGACTTTAACGAAATCCTCGAAAATAAAATTAATATTCCATATGAGGTCATATTCCCATAGTAAAGCATTGGAGTGATTTTTCTGGAAAAAACTCATTTAATTTCAGGTCTTTCTTTAAAAAAAGGGGCTAGATTACTTAATTCACGCAGATATAGATGGAAACAATTGGTTTTTATAGAAATCCTTCATATGAAGTAAGTGAATCGACATGGTATTTCATTCCCATAGTAAAGTATAGGGTGGATTCCCATAGGAAAGCATAGGAGTGAATTGTGCTCGAAAAAACTCACTTAATTTCCGTTCTTTCTCTACAAAATCTGGTAGATTTACTTTATTCACGTAGATAAACTGGTAAACACTTCGACTTTAACGAAATCCTCGAAAATAAAATTGATATTCCATATGAGGTCATATTCCCATAGTAAAGCATTGGAGTGATTTTTCTGGAAAAAACTCATTTAATTTCAGGTCGTTCTTTAAAAAAAGGGGCTAGATTACTTAATTCACGCAGATATAGATGGAAACAATTGGTTTTTATAGAAATCCTTCATATGAAGTAAGTGAATCGACATGGTATTTCATTCCCATAGTAAAGCATAGGGAGGATTCCCATAGGAAAGCATAGGGGTGAATTGTAATCGAAAAAACTCACTTAATTTCCGTTCGTTCTCGACAAAATCTGGTAGATTTACTTTATTCACGTAGATAAACTGGTAAACACTTCGACTTTAACGAAATCCTCGAAAATAAAATTGATATTCCATATGAGGTCATATTCCCATAGTAAAGCATTGGAGTGATTTTTCTGGAAAAAACTCATTTAATTTCAGGTCGTTCTTTAAAAAAAGGGGCTAGATTACTTAATTCACGCAGATATAGATGGAAACAATTGGTTTTTATAGAAATCCTTCATATGAAGTAAGTGAATCGACATGGTATTTCATTCCCATAGTAAAGCATAGGGAGGATTCCCATAGGAAAGCATAGGGGTGAATTGTAATCGAAAAAACTCACTTAATTTCCGTTCGTTCTCTACAAAATCTGGTAGATTTACTTTATTGACGTAGATAAACTGGTAAACACTTCGACTTTAACGAAATCCTCGAAAATAAAATTAATATTCCATATGAGGTCATATTCCCATAGTAAAGCATTGGAGTGATTTTTCTGGAAAAAACTCATTTAATTTCAGGTCTTTCTTTAAAAAAAAGGGGCTAGATTACTTAATTCACGCAGATATAGATGGAAACAATTGGTTTTTATAGAAATCCTTCATATGAAGTAAGTGAATCGACATGGTATTTCATTCCCATAGTAAAGTATAGGGTGGATTCCCATAGGAAAGCATAGGAGTGAATTGTGCTCGAAAAAACTCACTTAATTTCCGTTCTTTCTCTACAAAATCTGGTAGATTTACTTTATTCACGTAGATAAACTGGTAAACACTTCGACTTTAACGAAATCCTCGAAAATAAAATTGATATTCCATATGAGGTCATATTCCCATAGTAAAGCATTGGAGTGATTTTTCTGGAAAAAACTCATTTAATTTCAGGTCGTTCTTTAAAAAAAGGGGCTAGATTACTTAATTCACGCAGATATAGATGGAAACAATTGGTTTTTATAGAAATCCTTCATATGAAGTAAGTGAATCGACATGGTATTTCATTCCCATAGTAAAGCATAGGGAGGATTCCCATAGGAAAGCATAGGGGTGAATTGTAATCGAAAAAACTCACTTAATTTCCGTTCGTTCTCGACAAAATCTGGTAGATTTACTTTATTCACGTAGATAAACTGGTAAACACTTCGACTTTAACGAAATCCTCGAAAATAAAATTGATATTCCATATGAGGTCATATTCCCATAGTAAAGCATTGGAGTGATTTTTCTGGAAAAAACTCATTTAATTTCAGGTCGTTCTTTAAAAAAAGGGGCTAGATTACTTAATTCACGCAGATATAGATGGAAACACTTGGTTTTTATAGAAATCCTTCACATGAAGTAAGTGAATCGACATGGTATTTCATTCCCATAGTAAATCATAGGGTGGATTCCCATAGGAAAGCATAGGAGTGAATTGTGCTCGAGAAAACTCACTTAATTTCCGTTCTTTCTCTACAAAATCTGGTAGATTTACTTTATTCACGTAGATAAACTGGTAAACACTTCGACTTTAAAGAAATCCTCGAAAATAAAATTGATATTCCATATGAGGTCATATTCCCATAGTAAAGCATTGGAGTGATTTTTCTGGAAAAAACTCATTTAATTTCAGGTCGTTCTTTAAAAAAAAGGGCCTAGTTTACTTAATTCCCGCAGATATAGATGGAAACACATGGTTTTTATAGAAATCCTTCACATGAAGTAAGTGAATCGACATGGTATTACATTCCCATAGTAAAGTATAGGGAGGATTCCCATAGGAAAGCATAGGAGTGAATTGTGCTCGAAAAAACTCACTTAATTTCCGTTCTTTCTCTACAAAATCTGGTAGATTTACTTTGTTCACGTAGATAAACTGGTAAACACTTCGACTTTAACGAAATCCTCGAAAATAAAATTGATATTCCATATGAGGTCATATTCCCATAGTAAAGCATTGGAGTGATTTTTCTGGAAAAAACACATTTAATTTCAGGTCGTTCTTTAAAAAAAGGGCCTAGTTTACTTAATTCCCGCAGATATAGATGGAAACACATGGTTTTTATAGAAATCCTTCACATGAAGTAAGTGAATCGACATGGTATTACATTCCCATAGTAAAGTATAGGGAGGATTCCCATAGGAGACAAGGAAAATCAGTGTCTTATTAAAATTAATTTCTGCTGAAAGCTTGATGATAATATGTTAATTTACGGATAAATATGCTATATTACATGTTTAATCAGTTTTATGATCGAAATCCTTGAATATTATTTCAAATGAGATTGGAGTCAAAAATGGCAAAATCAAAGATTTTCGTTCGAAATTGTAGAAAATGCTGCACTTTTTCTAGTGTCGTTTTGTGTTCCATAGATAAGCATTGAAAATAATTCTTTCTTCAATAACTCAATTACTATCCATTATTTCTCGACAAAAATTAGCCAATTAACGTATCTAACCTAGATTTAATAGAAAACACTTCGTTTTTAACGAAAGCTTCGAAAATAAAAACGATATTCCATATGAGGTCATATTCCCATAGTAAAGCATTGGAGTGATTTTTCTGGAAAAAACTCATTTAATTTCAGGTCGTTCTTTAAAAAAAGGGGCTAGATTACTTAATTCACGCAGATATAGATGGAAACAATTGGTTTTTATAGAAATCCTTCATATGAAGTAAGTGAATCGACATGGTATTTCATTCCCATAGTAAAGCATAGGGAGGATTCCCATAGGAAAGCATAGGGGTGAATTGTAATCGAAAAAACTCACTTAATTTCCGTTCGTTCTCGACAAAATCTGGTAGATTTACTTTATTCACGTAGATAAACTGGTAAACACTTCGACTTTAACGAAATCCTCGAAAATAAAATTGATATTCCATATGAGGTCATATTCCCATAGTAAAGCATTGGAGTGATTTTTCTGGAAAAAACTCATTTAATTTCAGGTCGTTCTTTAAAAAAAGGGGCTAGATTACTTAATTCACGCAGATATAGATGGAAACACTTGGTTTTTATAGAAATCCTTCACATGAAGTAAGTGAATCGACATGGTATTTCATTCCCATAGTAAATCATAGGGTGGATTCCCATAGGAAAGCATAGGAGTGAATTGTGCTCGAGAAAACTCACTTAATTTCCGTTCTTTCTCTACAAAATCTGGTAGATTTACTTTATTCACGTAGATAAACTGGTAAACACTTCGACTTTAAAGAAATCCTCGAAAATAAAATTGATATTCCATATGAGGTCATATTCCCATAGTAAAGCATTGGAGTGATTTTTCTGGAAAAAACTCATTTAATTTCAGGTCGTTCTTTAAAAAAAGGGCCTAGTTTACTTAATTCCCGCAGATATAGATGGAAACACATGGTTTTTATAGAAATCCTTCACATGAAGTAAGTGAATCGACATGGTATTACATTCCCATAGTAAAGTATAGGGAGGATTCCCATAGGAGACAAGGAAAATCAGTGTCTTATTAAAATTAATTTCTGCTGAAAGCTTGATGATAATATGTTAATTTACGGATAAATATGCTATATTACATGTTTAATCAGTTTTATGATCGAAATCCTTGAATATTATTTCAAATGAGATTGGAGTCAAAAATGGCAAAATCAAAGATTTTCGTTCGAAATTGTAGAAAATGCTGCACTTTTTCTAGTGTCGTTTTGTGTTCCATAGATAAGCATTGAAAATAATTCTTTCTTCAATAACTCAATTACTATCCATTATTTCTCGACAAAAATTAGCCAATTAACGTATCTAACCTAGATTTAATAGAAAACACTTCGTTTTTAACGAAAGCTTCGAAAATAAAAACGATATTCCATATGAGGTCATATTCCCATAGTAAAGCATTGGAGTGATTTTTCTGGAAAAAACTCATTTAATTTCAGGTCTTTCTTTAAAAAAAGGGGCTAGATTACTTAATTCACGCAGATATAGATGGAAACAATTGGTTTTTATAGAAATCCTTCATATGAAGTAAGTGAATCGACATGGTATTTCATTCCCATAGTAAAGTATAGGGTGGATTCCCATAGGAAAGCATAGGAGTGAATTGTGCTCGAAAAAACTCACTTAATTTCCGTTCTTTCTCTACAAAATCTGGTAGATTTACTTTATTCACGTAGATAAACTGGTAAACACTTCGACTTTAACGAAATCCTCGAAAATAAAATTGATATTCCATATGAGGTCATATTCCCATAGTAAAGCATTGGAGTGATTTTTCTGGAAAAAACTCATTTAATTTCAGGTCGTTCTTTAAAAAAAGGGGCTAGATTACTTAATTCACGCAGATATAGATGGAAACAATTGGTTTTTATAGAAATCCTTCATATGAAGTAAGTGAATCGACATGGTATTTCATTCCCATAGTAAAGCATAGGGAGGATTCCCATAGGAAAGCATAGGGGTGAATTGTAATCGAAAAAACTCACTTAATTTCCGTTCGTTCTCGACAAAATCTGGTAGATTTACTTTATTCACGTAGATAAACTGGTAAACACTTCGACTTTAACGAAATCCTCGAAAATAAAATTGATATTCCATATGAGGTCATATTCCCATAGTAAAGCATTGGAGTGATTTTTCTGGAAAAAACTCATTTAATTTCAGGTCGTTCTTTAAAAAAAGGGGCTAGATTACTTAATTCACGCAGATATAGATGGAAACACTTGGTTTTTATAGAAATCCTTCACATGAAGTAAGTGAATCGACATGGTATTTCATTCCCATAGTAAATCATAGGGTGGATTCCCATAGGAAAGCATAGGAGTGAATTGTGCTCGAGAAAACTCACTTAATTTCCGTTCTTTCTCTACAAAATCTGGTAGATTTACTTTATTCACGTAGATAAACTGGTAAACACTTCGACTTTAAAGAAATCCTCGAAAATAAAATTGATATTCCATATGAGGTCATATTCCCATAGTAAAGCATTGGAGTGATTTTTCTGGAAAAAACTCATTTAATTTCAGGTCGTTCTTTAAAAAAAAGGGCCTAGTTTACTTAATTCCCGCAGATATAGATGGAAACACATGGTTTTTATAGAAATCCTTCACATGAAGTAAGTGAATCGACATGGTATTACATTCCCATAGTAAAGTATAGGGAGGATTCCCATAGGAAAGCATAGGAGTGAATTGTGCTCGAAAAAACTCACTTAATTTCCGTTCTTTCTCTACAAAATCTGGTAGATTTACTTTGTTCACGTAGATAAACTGGTAAACACTTCGACTTTAACGAAATCCTCGAAAATAAAATTGATATTCCATATGAGGTCATATTCCCATAGTAAAGCATTGGAGTGATTTTTCTGGAAAAAACTCATTTAATTTCAGGTCGTTCTTTAAAAAAAGGGCCTAGTTTACTTAATTCCCGCAGATATAGATGGAAACACATGGTTTTTATAGAAATCCTTCACATGAAGTAAGTGAATCGACATGGTATTACATTCCCATAGTAAAGTATAGGGAGGATTCCCATAGGAGACAAGGAAAATCAGTGTCTTATTAAAATTAATTTCTGCTGAAAGCTTGATGATAATATGTTAATTTACGGATAAATATGCTATATTACATGTTTAATCAGTTTTATGATCGAAATCCTTGAATATTATTTCAAATGAGATTGGAGTCAAAAATGGCAAAATCAAAGATTTTCGTTCGAAATTGTAGAAAATGCTGCACTTTTTCTAGTGTCGTTTTGTGTTCCATAGATAAGCATTGAAAATAATTCTTTCTTCAATAACTCAATTACTATCCATTATTTCTCGACAAAAATTAGCCAATTAACGTATCTAACCTAGATTTAATAGAAAACACTTCGTTTTTAACGAAAGCTTCGAAAATAAAAACGATATTCCATATGAGGTCATATTCCCATAGTAAAGCATTGGAGTGATTTTTCTGGAAAAAACTCATTTAATTTCAGGTCTTTCTTTAAAAAAAGGGGCTAGATTACTTAATTCACGCAGATATAGATGGAAACAATTGGTTTTTATAGAAATCCTTCATATGAAGTAAGTGAATCGACATGGTATTTCATTCCCATAGTAAAGCATAGGGAGGATTCCCATAGGAAAGCATAGGGGTGAATTGTAATCGAAAAAACTCACTTAATTTCCGTTCGTTCTCGACAAATTCTGGTAGATTTACTTTATTCACGTAGATAAACTGGTAAACACTTCGACTTTAACGAAATCCTCGAAAATAAAATTGATATTCCATATGAGGTCATATTCCCATAGTAAAGCATTGGAGTGATTTTTCTGGAAAAAACTCATTTAATTTCAGGTCGTTCTTTAAAAAAAGGGGCTAGATTACTTAATTCACGCAGATATAGATGGAAACAATTGGTTTTTATAGAAATCCTTCATATGAAGTAAGTGAATCGACATGGTATTTCATTCCCATAGTAAAGCATAGGGAGGATTCCCATAGGAAAGCATAGGGGTGAATTGTAATCGAAAAAACTCACTTAATTTCCGTTCGTTCTCTACAAAATCTGGTAGATTTACTTTATTCACGTAGATAAACTGGTAAACACTTCGACTTTAACGAAATCCTCGAAAATAAAATTAATATTCCATATGAGGTCATATTCCCATAGTAAAGCATTGGAGTGATTTTTCTGGAAAAAACTCATTTAATTTCAGGTCTTTCTTTAAAAAAAGGGGCTAGATTACTTAATTCACGCAGATATAGATGGAAACAATTGGTTTTTATAGAAATCCTTCATATGAAGTAAGTGAATCGACATGGTATTTCATTCCCATAGTAAAGTATAGGGTGGATTCCCATAGGAAAGCATAGGAGTGAATTGTGCTCGAAAAAACTCACTTAATTTCCGTTCTTTCTCTACAAAATCTGGTAGATTTACTTTATTCACGTAGATAAACTGGTAAACACTTCGACTTTAACGAAATCCTCGAAAATAAAATTGATATTCCATATGAGGTCATATTCCCATAGTAAAGCATTGGAGTGATTTTTCTGGAAAAAACTCATTTAATTTCAGGTCGTTCTTTAAAAAAAGGGGCTAGATTACTTAATTCACGCAGATATAGATGGAAACAATTGGTTTTTATAGAAATCCTTCATATGAAGTAAGTGAATCGACATGGTATTTCATTCCCATAGTAAAGCATAGGGAGGATTCCCATAGGAAAGCATAGGGGTGAATTGTAATCGAAAAAACTCACTTAATTTCCGTTCGTTCTCGACAAAATCTGGTAGATTTACTTTATTCACGTAGATAAACTGGTAAACACTTCGACTTTAACGAAATCCTCGAAAATAAAATTGATATTCCATATGAGGTCATATTCCCATAGTAAAGCATTGGAGTGATTTTTCTGGAAAAAACTCATTTAATTTCAGGTCGTTCTTTAAAAAAAGGGGCTAGATTACTTAATTCACGCAGATATAGATGGAAACAATTGGTTTTTATAGAAATCCTTCATATGAAGTAAGTGAATCGACATGGTATTTCATTCCCATAGTAAAGCATAGGGAGGATTCCCATAGGAAAGCATAGGGGTGAATTGTAATCGAAAAAACTCACTTAATTTCCGTTCGTTCTCTACAAAATCTGGTAGATTTACTTTATTCACGTAGATAAACTGGTAAACACTTCGACTTTAACGAAATCCTCGAAAATAAAATTAATATTCCATATGAGGTCATATTCCCATAGTAAAGCATTGGAGTGATTTTTCTGGAGAAAACTCATTTAATTTCAGGTCTTTCTTTAAAAAAAGGGGCTAGATTACTTAATTCACGCAGATATAGATGGAAACAATTGGTTTTTATAGAAATCCTTCATATGAAGTAAGTGAATCGACATGGTATTTCATTCCCATAGTAAAGTATAGGGTGGATTCCCATAGGAAAGCATAGGAGTGAATTGTGCTCGAAAAAACTCACTTAATTTCCGTTCTTTCTCTACAAAATCTGGTAGATTTACTTTATTCACGTAGATAAACTGGTAAACACTTCGACTTTAACGAAATCCTCGAAAATAAAATTGATATTCCATATGAGGTCATATTCCCATAGTAAAGCATTGGAGTGATTTTTCTGGAAAAAACTCATTTAATTTCAGGTCGTTCTTTAAAAAAAGGGGCTAGATTACTTAATTCACGCAGATATAGATGGAAACAATTGGTTTTTATAGAAATCCTTCATATGAAGTAAGTGAATCGACATGGTATTTCATTCCCATAGTAAAGCATAGGGAGGATTCCCATAGGAAAGCATAGGGGTGAATTGTAATCGAAAAAACTCACTTAATTTCCGTTCGTTCTCGACAAAATCTGGTAGATTTACTTTATTCACGTAGATAAACTGGTAAACACTTCGACTTTAACGAAATCCTCGAAAATAAAATTGATATTCCATATGAGGTCATATTCCCATAGTAAAGCATTGGAGTGATTTTTCTGGAAAAAACTCATTTAATTTCAGGTCGTTCTTTAAAAAAAAGGGGCTAGATTACTTAATTCACGCAGATATAGATGGAAACACTTGGTTTTTATAGAAATCCTTCACATGAAGTAAGTGAATCGACATGGTATTACATTCCCATAGTAAAGCATAGGGAGGATTGCCATAGGAAAGCATAGGGGTGAATTGTAATCGAAAAAACTCACTTAATTTCAGTTCGCTCTCTACAAAATCTGGTAGATTTACTTTATTCACGTAGATAAACTGGTAAACACTTCGACTTTAACGAAATCCTCGAAAATAAAATTAATATTCCATATGAGGTCATATTCCCATAGTAAAGCATTGGAGTGATTTTTCTGGAAAAAACTCATTTAATTTCAGGTCTTTCTTTAAAAAAAGGGGCTAGATTACTTAATTCACGCAGATATAGATGGAAACACTTGGTTTTTATAGAAATCCTTCACATGAAGTAAGTGAATCGACATGGTATTTTATTCCCATAGTAAATCATAGGGTGGATTCCCATAGGAAAGCATAGGAGTGAATTGTGCTCGAAAAAACTCACTTAATTTCCGTTCTTTCTCTACAAAATCTGGTAGATTTACTTTATTCACGTAGATAAACTGGTAAACACTTCGACTTTAAAGAAATCCTCGAAAATAAAATTGATATTCCATATGAGGTCATATTCCCATAGTAAAGCATTGGAGTGATTTTTCTGGAAAAAACTCATTTAATTTCAGGTCGTTCTTTAAAAAAAGGGCCTAGTTTACTTAATTCCCGCAGATATAGATGGAAACACATGGTTTTTATAGAAATCCTTCACATGAAGTAAGTGAATCGACATGGTATTACATTCCCATAGTAAAGTATAGGGAGGATTCCCATAGGAGACAAGGAAAATCAGTGTCTTATTAAAATTAATTTCTGCTGAAAGCTTGATGATAATATGTTAATTTACGGATAAATATGCTATATTACATGTTTAATCAGTTTTATGATCGAAATCCTTGAATATTATTTCAAATGAGATTGGAGTCAAAAATGGCAAAATCAAAGATTTTCGTTCGAAATTGTAGAAAATGCTGCACTTTTTCTAGTGTCGTTTTGTGTTCCATAGATAAGCATTGAAAATAATTCTTTCTTCAATAACTCAATTACTATCCATTATTTCTCGACAAAAATTAGCCAATTAACGTATCTAACCTAGATTTAATAGAAAACACTTCGTTTTTAACGAAAGCTTCGAAAATAAAAACGATATTCCATATGAGGTCATATTCCCATAGTAAAGCATTGGAGTGATTTTTCTGGAAAAACTCATTTAATTTCAGGTCTTTCTTTAAAAAAAGGGGCTAGATTACTTAATTCACGCAGATATAGATGGAAACAATTGGTTTTTATAGAAATCCTTCATATGAAGTAAGTGAATCGACATGGTATTTCATTCCCATAGTAAAGCATAGGGAGGATTCCCATAGGAAAGCATAGGGGTGAAATTGTAATCGAAAAAACTCACTTAATTTCCGTTCGTTCTCGACAAAATCTGGTAGATTTACTTTATTCACGTAGATAAACTGGTAAACACTTCGACTTTAACGAAATCCTCGAAAATAAAATTGATATTCCATATGAGGTCATATTCCCATAGTAAAGCATTGGAGTGATTTTTCTGGAAAAAACTCATTTAATTTCAGGTCGTTCTTTAAAAAAAGGGGCTAGATTACTTAATTCACGCAGATATAGATGGAAACACTTGGTTTTTATAGAAATCCTTCACATGAAGTAAGTGAATCGACATGGTATTTTATTCCCATAGTAAATCATAGGGTGGATTCCCATAGGAAAGCATAGGAGTGAATTGTGCTCGAAAAAACTCACTTAATTTCCGTTCTTTCTCTACAAAATCTGGTAGATTTACTTTATTCACGTAGATAAACTGGTAAACACTTCGACTTTAAAGAAATCCTCGAAAATAAAATTGATATTCCATATGAGGTCATATTCCCATAGTAAAGCATTGGAGTGATTTTTCTGGAAAAAACTCATTTAATTTCAGGTCGTTCTTTAAAAAAAGGGCCTAGTTTACTTAATTCCCGCAGATATAGATGGAAACACATGGTTTTTATAGAAATCCTTCACATGAAGTAAGTGAATCGACATGGTATTACATTCCCATAGTAAAGTATAGGGAGGATTCCCATAGGAGACAAGGAAAATCAGTGTCTTATTAAAATTAATTTCTGCTGAAAGCTTGATGATAATATGTTAATTTACGGATAAATATGCTATATTACATGTTTAATCAGTTTTATGATCGAAATCCTTGAATATTATTTCAAATGAGATTGGAGTCAAAAATGGCAAAATCAAAGATTTTCGTTCGAAATTGTAGAAAATGCTGCACTTTTTCTAGTGTCGTTTTGTGTTCCATAGATAAGCATTGAAAATAATTCTTTCTTCAATAACTCAATTACTATCCATTATTTCTCGACAAAAATTAGCCAATTAACGTATCTAACCTAGATTTAATAGAAAACACTTCGTTTTTAACGAAAGCTTCGAAAATAAAAACGATATTCCATATGAGGTCATATTCCCATAGTAAAGCATTGGAGTGATTTTTCTGGAAAAACTCATTTAATTTCAGGTCTTTCTTTAAAAAAAGGGGCTAGATTACTTAATTCACGCAGATATAGATGGAAACAATTGGTTTTTATAGAAATCCTTCATATGAAGTAAGTGAATCGACATGGTATTTCATTCCCATAGTAAAGCATAGGGAGGATTGCCATAGGAAAGCATAGGGGTGAATTGTAATCGAAAAAACTCACTTAATTTCCGTTCGTTCTCTACAAAATCTGGTAGATTTACTTTATTCACGTAGATAAACTGGTAAACACTTCGACTTTAACGAAATCCTCGAAAATAAAATTGATATTCCATATGAGGTCATATTCCCATAGTAAAGCATTGGAGTGATTTTTCTGGAAAAAACTCATTTAATTTCAGGTCGTTCTTTAAAAAAAGGGCCTAGTTTACTTAATTCCCGCAGATATAGATGGAAACACATGGTTTTTATAGAAATCCTTCACATGAAGTAAGTGAATCGACATGGTATTACATTCCCATAGTAAAGTATAGGGTGGATTCCCATAGGAAAGCATAGGAGTGAATTCTGATCGAAAAAACTCACTTAATTTCCGTTCTTTCTCTACAAAATCTTGTAGATTTACTTTATTCACGTAGATAAACTGGTAAACACTTCGACTTTAACGAAATCCTCGAAAATAAAATTGATATTCCATATGAGGTCATATTCCCATAGTAAAGCATTGGAGTGATTTTTCTGGAAAAAACTCATTTAATTTCAGGTCGTTCTTTAAAAAAACGGGGCTAGATTACTTAATTCACGCAGATATAGATTGAAACACATGGTTTTTATAGAAATCCTTCACATGAAGTAAGTGAATCGACATGGTATTACATTCCCCTAGTAAAGTATAGGGAGGATTCCCATAGGAGACAAGGAAAATCAGTGTCTTATTAAAATTAATTTCTGCTGAAAGCTTGATGATAATATGTTAATTTACGTATAAATATGCTATATTACATGTTTAATCAGTTTTATGATCGAAATCCTTGAATATTATTTCAAATGAGATTGGAGTCAAAAATGGCAAAATCAAAGATTTTCGTTCGAAATTGTAGAAAATGCTACACTTTTTCTAGTGTCGTTTTGTGTTCCATAGATAAGCATTGAAAATAATTCTTTCTTCAATAACTCAATTACTATCCATTATTTCTCGACAAAAATTAGCCAATTAACGTATCTAACCTAGATTTAATAGAAAACACTTCGTTTTTAACGAAAGCTTCGAAAATAAAAACGATATTCCATATGAGGTCATATTCCCATAGTAAAGCATTGGAGTGATTTTTCTGGAAAAACTCATTTAATTTCAGGTCTTTCTTTAAAAAAAGGGGCTAGATTACTTAATTCACGCAGATATAGATGGAAACAATTGGTTTTTATAGAAATCCTTCATATGAAGTAAGTGAATCGACATGGTATTTCATTCCCATAGTAAAGCATAGGGAGGATTGCCATAGGAAAGCATAGGGGTGAATTGTAATCGAAAAAACTCACTTAATTTCTGTTCGTTCTCTACAAAATCTGGTAGATTTACTCTATTCACGTAGATAAACTGGTAAACACTTCGACTTTAACGAAATCCTCCAAAATAAAATTAATATTTCATATGAGGTCATATTCCCATAGTAAAGCATTGGAGTGATTTTTCTGGAAAAAACTCATTTAATTTCAGGTCTTTCTTTAAAAAAAGGGGCTAGATTACTTAATTCACGCAGATATAGATGGAAACAATTGGTTTTTATAGAAATCCTTCATATGAAGTAAGTGAATCGACATGGTATTTCATTCCCATAGTAAAGCATAGGGAGGATTCCCATAGGAAAGCATAGGGGTGAATTGTAATCGAAAAAACTCACTTAATTTCCGTTCGTTCTCGACAAAATCTGGTAGATTTACTTTATTCACGTAGATAAACTGGTAAACACTTCGACTTTAACGAAATCCTCGAAAATAAAATTGATATTCCATATGAGGTCATATTCCCATAGTAAAGCATTGGAGTGATTTTTCTGGAAAAAACTCATTTAATTTCAGGTCGTTCTTTAAAAAAAGGGCCTAGTTTACTTAATTCCCGCAGATATAGATGGAAACACATGGTTTTTATAGAAATCCTTCACATGAAGTAAGTGAATCGACATGGTATTACATTCCCATAGTAAAGCATAGGGAGGATTGCCATAGGAAAGCATAGGGGTGAATTGTAATCGAAAAAACTCACTTAATTTCAGTTCGCTCTCTACAAAATCTGGTAGATTTACTTTATTCACGTAGATAAACTGGTAAACACTTCGACTTTAACGAAATCCTCGAAAATAAAATTAATATTCCATATGAGGTCATATTCCCATAGTAAAGCATTGGAGTGATTTTTCTGGAAAAAACTCATTTAATTTCAGGTCTTTCTTTAAAAAAAGGGGCTAGATTACTTAATTCACGCAGATATAGATGGAAACAATTGGTTTTTATCGAAATCCTTCATATGAAGTAAGTGAATCGACATGGTATTTCATTCCCATAGTAAAGCATAGGGAGGATTCCCATAGGAAAGCATAGGGGTGAATTGTAATCGAAAAAACTCACTTAATTTCCGTTCGTTCTCGACAAAATCTGGTAGATTTACTTTATTCACGTAGATAAACTGGTAAACACTTCGACTTTAACGAAATCCTCGAAAATAAAATTGATATTCCATATGAGGTCATATTCCCATAGTAAAGCATTGGAGTGATTTTTCTGGAAAAAACTCATTTAATTTCAGGTCGTTCTTTAAAAAAAGGGCCTAGTTTACTTAATTCCCGCAGATATAGATGGAAACACATGGTTTTTATAGAAATCCTTCACATGAAGTAAGTGAATCGACATGGTATTACATTCCCATAGTAAAGTATAGGGAGGATTCCCATAGGAAAGCATAGGAGTGAATTCTGATCGAAAAAACTCACTTAATTTCCGTTCTTTCTCTACAAAATCTGGTAGATTTACTTTATTCACGTAGATAAACTGGTAAACACTTCGACTTTAACGAAATCCTCGAAAATAAAATTGATATTCCATATGAGGTCATATTCCCATAGTAAAGCATTGGAGTGATTTTTCTGGAAAAAACTCATTTAATTTCAGGTCGTTCTTTAAAAAAAGGGCCTAGTTTACTTAATTCCCGCAGATATAGATGGAAACACATGGTTTTTATAGAAATCCTTCACATGAAGTAAGTGAATCGACATGGTATTACATTCCCATAGTAAAGCATAGGGAGGATTGCCATAGGAAAGCATAGGGGTGAATTGTAATCGAAAAAACTCACTTAATTTCAGTTCGCTCTCTACAAAATCTGGTAGATTTACTTTATTCACGTAGATAAACTGGTAAACACTTCGACTTTAACGAAATCCTCGAAAATAAAATTAATATTCCATATGAGGTCATATTCCCATAGTAAAGCATTGGAGTGATTTTTCTGGAAAAAACTCATTTAATTTCAGGTCTTTCTTTAAAAAAAGGGGCTAGATTACTTAATTCACGCAGATATAGATGGAAACAATTGGTTTTTATAGAAATCCTTCATATGAAGTAAGTGAATCGACATGGTATTTCATTCCCATAGTAAAGCATAGGGAGGATTCCCATAGGAAAGCATAGGGGTGAATTGTAATCGAAAAAACTCACTTAATTTCCGTTCGTTCTCTACAAAATCTGGTAGATTTACTTTATTCACGTAGATAAACTGGTAAACACTTCGACTTTAACGAAATCCTCGAAAATAAAATTGATATTCCATATGAGGTCATATTCCCATAGTAAAGCATTGGAGTGATTTTTCTGGAAAAAACTCATTTAATTTCAGGTCGTTCTTTAAAAAAAGGGCCTAGTTTACTTAATTCCCGCAGATATAGATGGAAACACATGGTTTTTATAGAAATCCTTCACATGAAGTAAGTGAATCGACATGGTATTACATTCCCATAGTAAAGTATAGGGTGGATTCCCATAGGAAAGCATAGGAGTGAATTCTGATCGAAAAAACTCACTTAATTTCCGTTCTTTCTCTACAAAATCTGGTAGATTTACTTTATTCACGTAGATAAACTGGTAAACACTTCGACTTTAACGAAATCCTCGAAAATAAAATTGATATTCCATATGAGGTCATATTCCCATAGTAAAGCATTGGAGTGATTTTTCTGGAAAAAACTCATTTAATTTCAGGTCTTTCTTTAAAAAAAGGGGCTAGATTACTTAATTCACGCAGATATAGATGGAAACAATTGGTTTTTATAGAAATCCTTCATATGAAGTAAGTGAATCGACATGGTATTTCATTCCCATAGTAAAGCATAGGGAGGATTCCCATAGGAAAGCATAGGGGTGAATTGTAATCGAAAAAACTCACTTAATTTCCGTTCGTTCTCGACAAAATCTGGTAGATTTACTTTATTCACGTAGATAAACTGGTAAACACTTCGACTTTAACGAAATCCTCGAAAATAAAATTGATATTCCATATGAGGTCATATTCCCATAGTAAAGCATTGGAGTGATTTTTCTGGAAAAAACTCATTTAATTTCAGGTCGTTCTTTAAAAAAAGGGGCTAGATTACTTAATTCACGCAGATATAGATGGAAACACTTGGTTTTTATAGAAATCCTTCACATGAAGTAAGTGAATCGACATGGTATTTCATTCCCATAGTAAATCATAGGGTGGATTCCCATAGGAAAGCATAGGAGTGAATTGTGCTCGAGAAAACTCACTTAATTTCCGTTCTTTCTCTACAAAATCTGGTAGATTTACTTTATTCACGTAGATAAACTGGTAAACACTTCGACTTTAAAGAAATCCTCGAAAATAAAATTGATATTCCATATGAGGTCATATTCCCATAGTAAAGCATTGGAGTGATTTTTCTGGAAAAAACTCATTTAATTTCAGGTCGTTCTTTAAAAAAAGGGCCTAGTTTACTTAATTCCCGCAGATATAGATGGAAACACATGGTTTTTATAGAAATCCTTCACATGAAGTAAGTGAATCGACATGGTATTACATTCCCATAGTAAAGTATAGGGAGGATTCCCATAGGAGACAAGGAAAAATCAGTGTCTTATTAAAATTAATTTCTGCTGAAAGCTTGATGATAATATGTTAATTTACGGATAAATATGCTATATTACATGTTTAATCAGTTTTATGATCGAAATCCTTGAATATTATTTCAAATGAGATTGGAGTCAAAAATGGCAAAATCAAAGATTTTCGTTCGAAATTGTAGAAAATGCTGCACTTTTTCTAGTGTCGTTTTGTGTTCCATAGATAAGCATTGAAAATAATTCTTTCTTCAATAACTCAATTACTATCCATTATTTCTCGACAAAAATTAGCCAATTAACGTATCTAACCTAGATTTAATAGAAAACACTTCGTTTTTAACGAAAGCTTCGAAAATAAAAACGATATTCCATATGAGGTCATATTCCCATAGTAAAGCATTGGAGTGATTTTTCTGGAAAAAACTCATTTAATTTCAGGTCTTTCTTTAAAAAAAGGGGCTAGATTACTTAATTCACGCAGATATAGATGGAAACAATTGGTTTTTATAGAAATCCTTCATATGAAGTAAGTGAATCGACATGGTATTTCATTCCCATAGTAAAGTATAGGGTGGATTCCCATAGGAAAGCATAGGAGTGAATTGTGCTCGAAAAAACTCACTTAATTTCCGTTCTTTCTCTACAAAATCTGGTAGATTTACTTTATTCACGTAGATAAACTGGTAAACACTTCGACTTTAACGAAATCCTCGAAAATAAAATTGATATTCCATATGAGGTCATATTCCCATAGTAAAGCATTGGAGTGATTTTTCTGGAAAAAACTCATTTAATTTCAGGTCGTTCTTTAAAAAAAGGGGCTAGATTACTTAATTCACGCAGATATAGATGGAAACAATTGGTTTTTATAGAAATCCTTCATATGAAAAGTGAATCGACATGGTATTTCATTCCCATAGTAAAGCATAGGGAGGATTCCATAGGAAAGCATAGGGGTGAATTGTAATCGAAAAAACTCACTTAATTTCCGTTCGTTCTCGACAAAATCTGGTAGATTTACTTTATTCACGTAGATAAACTGGTAAACACTTCGACTTTAACGAATCCTCGAAAATAAAATTGATATTCCATATGAGGTCATATTCCCATAGTAAAGCATTGGAGTGATTTTTCTGGAAAAACTCATTTAATTTCAGGTCGTTCTTTAAAAAAAGGGCCTAGTTTACTTAATTCCCGCAGATATAGATGGAAACACATGGTTTTTATAGAAATCCTTCACATGAAGTAAGTGAATCGACATGGTATTACATTCCCATAGTAAAGCATAGGAGGATTGCCATAGGAAAGCATAGGGGTGAATTGTAATCGAAAAAACTCACTTAATTTCAGTTCGCTCTCTACAAAATCTGGTAGATTTACTTTATTCACGTAGATAAACTGGTAAACACTTCGACTTTAACGAAATCCTCGAAAATAAAATTAATATTCCATATGAGGTCATATTCCCATAGTAAAGCATTGGAGTGATTTTTCTGGAAAAAACTCATTTAATTTCAGGTCTTTCTTTAAAAAAAGGGGCTAGATTACTTAATTCACGCAGATATAGATGGAAACAATTGGTTTTTATAGAAATCCTTCATATGAAGTAAGTGAATCGACATGGTATTTCATTCCCATAGTAAAGCATAGGGAGGATTCCCATAGGAAAGCATAGGGGTGAATTGTAATCGAAAAAACTCACTTAATTTCCGTTCGTTCTCTACAAAATCTGGTAGATTTACTTTATTCACGTAGATAAACTGGTAAACACTTCGACTTTAACGAAATCCTCGAAAATAAAATTGATATTCCATATGAGGTCATATTCCCATAGTAAAGCATTGGAGTGATTTTTCTGGAAAAACTCATTTAATTTCAGGTCGTTCTTTAAAAAAAGGGCCTAGTTTACTTAATTCCCGCAGATATAGATGGAAACACATGGTTTTTATAGAAATCCTTCACATGAAGTAAGTGAATCGACATGGTATTACATTCCATAGTAAAGTATAGGGTGGATTCCCATAGGAAAGCATAGGAGTGAATTCTGATCGAAAAAACTCACTTAATTTCCGTTCTTTCTCTACAAAATCTGGTAGATTTACTTTATTCACGTAGATAAACTGGTAAACACTTCGACTTTAACGAAATCCTCGAAAATAAAATTGATATTCCATATGAGGTCATATTCCCATAGTAAAGCATGGAGTGATTTTTCTGGAAAAAACTCATTTAATTTCAGGTCTTTCTTTAAAAAAAGGGGCTAGATTACTTAATTCACGCAGATATAGATGGAAACAATTGGTTTTTATAGAAATCCTTCATATGAAGTAAGTGAATCGACATGGTATTTCATCCCATAGTAAAGCATAGGGAGGACTCCCATAGGAAAGCATAGGGGTGAATTGTAATCGAAAAAAACTCACTTAATTTCCCGTTCGTTCTCTACAAAATCTGGTAGATTTACTTTATTCACGTAGATAAACTGGTAAACACTTCGACTTTAACGAAATCCTCGAAAATAAAATTAATATTCCATATGAGGTCATATTCCCATAGTAAAGCATTGGAGTGATTTTTCTGGAAAAAACTCATTTAATTTCAGGTCTTTCTTTAAAAAAAGGGGCTAGATTACTTAATTCACGCAGATATAGATGGAAACAATTGGTTTTTATAGAAATCCTTCATATGAAGTAAGTGAATCGACATGGTATTTCATTCCCATAGTAAAGTATAGGGTGGATTCCCATAGGAAAGCATAGGAGTGAATTGTGCTCCGAAAAAACTCACTTAATTTCCGTTCTTTCTCTACAAAATCTGGTAGATTTACTTTATTCACGTAGATAAACTGGTAAACAGTTCGACTTTAACGAAATCCTCGAAAATAAAATTGATATTCCATATGAGGTCATATTCCCATAGTAAAGCATTGGAGTGATTTTTCTGGAAAAAACTCATTTAATTTCAGGTCGTTCTTTAAAAAAGGGGCTAGATTACCTTAATTCACGCAGATATAGATGGAAACAATTGGTTTTTATAGAAATCCTTCATATGAAGTAAGTGAATCGACATGGTATTTCATTCCCATAGTAAAGCATAGGGAGGATTCCCATAGGAAAGCATAGGGGTGAATTGTAATCGAAAAAACTCACTTAATTTCCGTTCGTTCTCGACAAAATCTGGTAGATTTACTTTATTCACGTAGATAAACTGGTAAACACTTCGACTTTAACGAAATCCTCGAAAATAAAATTGATATTCCATATGAGGTCATATTCCCATAGTAAAGCATTGGAGTGATTTTTCTGGAAAAAACTCATTTAATTTCAGGTCGTTCTTTAAAAAAAGGGGCTAGATTACTTAATTCACGCAGATATAGATGGAAACACTTGGTTTTTATAGAAATCCTTCACATGAAGTAAGTGAATCGACATGGTATTTCATTCCCATAGTAAATCATAGGGTGGATTCCCATAGGAAAGCATAGGAGTGAATTGTGCTCGAGAAAACTCACTTAATTTCCGTTCTTTCTCTACAAAATCTGGTAGATTTACTTTATTCACGTAGATAAACTGGTAAACACTTCGACTTTAAAGAAATCCTCGAAAATAAAATTGATATTCCATATGAGGTCATATTCCCATAGTAAAGCATTGGAGTGATTTTTCTGGAAAAAACTCATTTAATTTCAGGTCGTTCTTTAAAAAAAAGGGCCTAGTTTACTTAATTCCCGCAGATATAGATGGAAACACATGGTTTTTATAGAAATCCTTCACATGAAGTAAGTGAATCGACATGGTATTACATTCCCATAGTAAAGTATAGGGAGGATTCCCATAGGAAAGCATAGGAGTGAATTGTGCTCGAAAAAACTCACTTAATTTCCGTTCTTTCTCTACAAAATCTGGTAGATTTACTTTGTTCACGTAGATAAACTGGTAAACATTTCGACTTTAAACGAAATCCTCGAAAATAAAATTGATATTCCATATGAGGTCATATTCCATAGTAAAGCATTGGAGTGATTTTTCTGGAAAAAACTCATTTAATTTCAGGTCGTTCTTTAAAAAAAGGGCCTAGTTTACTTAATTCCCGCAGATATAGATGGAAACACATGGTTTTTATAGAAATCCTTCACATGAAGTAAGTGAATCGACATGGTATTACATTCCCATAGTAAAGTATAGGGAGGATTCCCATAGGAGACAAGGAAAATCAGTGTCTTATTAAAATTAATTTCTGCTGAAAGCTTGATGATAATATGTTAATTTACGGATAAATATGCTATATTACATGTTTAATCAGTTTTATGATCGAAATCCTTGAATATTATTTCAAATGAGATTGGAGTCAAAAATGGCAAAATCAAAGATTTTCGTTCGAAATTGTAGAAAATGCTGCACTTTTTCTAGTGTCGTTTTGTGTTCCATAGATAAGCATTGAAAATAATTCTTTCTTCAATAACTCAATTACTATCCATTATTTCTCGACAAAAATTAGCCAATTAACGTATCTAACCTAGATTTAATAGAAAACACTTCGTTTTTAACGAAAGCTTCGAAAATAAAAACGAT